>NC_134568.1:201946076-202121528 GCF_050947875.1 Dermacentor variabilis
GGTCACTTTAACGCGGTGACTTCTTGCGGTTTTGTGACGTCGCGTGACAGGCAGGTGAAGTGGGTGCGGACCGAAAACTTTTTACCAATATCCGAGGGCTAATGGCGAAAAGGCGTCGAATCAGAATTAACTATTCTTCTTTTGTTAGGTCAAATCATGCATAATCAGTGTGTATACACCATATCACATGGGGATGCTATCGCGGTTTTCGTGGCGTCGCCTGACAGACAGGTGAAGTGGGGGTGGTCCAAAACAGTTTTTGACCAATCGCGAAGGGCTGATTGCAGAATTGGAATAGAAAACGTTGAAATACTTTTACATTATAGCACCCCTGGTAGCGAAGCTTCCATATAAGCCCACATGTCAAGAAAATGGGGCTCGTTGTAACCGTCGCCAGCTACGTATCGTGGGGACAACTAACAGCAACCAAAAATGAAAAAGAAAAAAGTGACGTCATAACCGAAAATGTCTGTGCCGTCAAGATTTTACGCTGATCGGCGCGAACGTTTGAATTTATTTAGCGTCCGGCATTACTGCTGCTACGACAGCTGTTATTTTTCTTTTGAGGCTTAGGAGAGCTTGCCACTCGCCTCAGCTGAAACGCCAGCGTGTCCTTTACCCATTAGGAGTAGCGTATGTCTTAATTTGAACGTAATTAGGCTGTTATTGACGGCAATTGCTCCAGTAGCTTCCTTATGAAGGTGAGCGAATAGGATGGAAATAAATGACACTGCTAAAGAGCTTTCAAAATCAACATCGCTTTGATTCGTCTTGAATAATGCAACCAATATAACTGACCTAATAAAACATGTTTCAATGATGAAAAGTACTATGGGCAGCACACAGTCGTAATGCATAGCAGCCTATGGGAATCCTTTTCACAGAATCATTTGCGATTCCGTGCCACACCATGTATTCATATACAACAGTTATCAGACAACACTGCCCCACATTATCATTTAGAAAACATTCCACTTACTAATATTGCTGCCCGTCGGACACTCAGAGCATGTGTTACGGAGAATAAACGAACATAGCGCGACGTTTCTTCGAGGAGCGTTCCGCATTTATCGTTACAACGAGACAAGCGCGTCGGATGCCGCAGCGTGAACTTGCACGATAACAAAAAACCTGCACTCACACCTTTCGCCAACGAATGCAGTGCGCTCGGCTACGCGAAATTTGAAGTGAAGCGCACGCCACACTTTGAAGAAACACGAAAAGAAATAATAATAATAAAAAAAAACTCTGACAATACGGCCGCGTTCAAGCGAGCAGCACCATACCTCACGACGTAATGGCTGGCTTGCATATAGCCTTACCAAGCCATTCGCCAGAATTACTGGTTGGTAGGGGTTGCCAAGAAAGAACTAATGAATTATGATATAGAAAAAAACATAACATTTGTCTTCTTAGTGCAGGAAAAAAATCTGAAACGGAAAATTTACTCATATGCCAGTATTCTGATTAAAAATTTTCGAACATTTTCTTTTCCACATAGGTTTTCTAGTTAAAGTGCGCGTTTCAAAGTAAATTCGCAGCGAGCTCGGAGCACTGATATCGGACATTCGTCAGGCTTTCTCCCCCGCTGCCCCTTTATGAGAATGATTCAACACGCAGCAACGCTGTGGCCCCGCCGTAAGTCGCCTTTTTGGCTCGCGTATGGACACGTGATCGAAGCCCGCTGTCGCCTATATACAACGCGGCTAAAAACGGCGCCCACGTCCGGACAACTGTGGCCGGCGGGGTTAGTGCAGAATTCGCTTGCCAAACAATAAGTGCGTGCGCCGCTAAGCCGTCAGCAGGTTATAGTTGGAACTGAGCGCGCAAGATGATTATGCGACCTCCTTCTGCGGCCTTCGAAAAAGGGCGAGCAGCTAGCTGTTTTTGCTGCAGACGAGGCCCACTCCAGCAGGCGGCAGATAACGTGCTTTCTTGAAAGGGGCACGGAGAGATTAAAATTTCCGCCTGAATTTGATTCTTCCCAATACTATTAAGTGGATCACTGATCACAAGGCAAAATCGGTCAATATGCAACGGTTACTTATATAACGAGGTATCGCGTCTTATTCCGCGTCTGAATATATATGTATATACCGCGTCTCAATTTTTCGATATGCTGGGTGCACTGCTGTTGACATCAACTTTGACAGCGTAAATGATATGTTCGTACACTTTTCTGACGCACATACGCAGATCTGCTTCGCAAATCAATCATGGAAGCAGTCAATAAGCGCAGCATGAAAGTACAGCGTTGCGGACATGACGTCCCCCTCCATGTTAGTGCGACTGTAAACAACCTTTCCATCGCGATTTAGATATTTCGTGTTTCTGTTTTTTTTAATCGTATGTTTCTAAAACATTCAGAGATACTAAATTTCGCGCAAGATAGTATGCATGTAGAGTGTATAATGCGACAATTAAAGCAGCGAATCGCGGCACAAATTTTTTCACATATTGTATAGGTGATTCATGAAATGACGAAAATTTAGTTTACAGTATACGTATAGACCTTTTCATCGGGCGAGGAGGAAAGGGCGCGCGGCGAGCCTTTCCTCCTCTCTGGCTTGGGCGATGCGGCGCGGCGCTGCTTGAAAGTATTGCTGTCGAATGCTGCGGAACGATTTCGAGATGTTTTAGATCGTGAACGACTCATGACTACCTGAACAATTTCTGTGAAACGACTTTATTGCAGATGTTTCTTTTTCCACATGGTCATGTGATTCAGCCCACTGTGACCCTGTTGAAATGTCTACTGCTTGTCGAATAAACGAAGCAGCGAGTTCGCGCTTGTACACTTTATTTTTCGCTGTCGTCTCAGTGGGCACGAGTTTAATATTTCCTCGCATATATATATATATATATATATATATATATATATATATATATATATATATATATATATATATATATATATATATATATATATATATGCCAGGCCAACGTGTTACCTTCCTTTACAGAGGAAATGAAATTGGAATTTCCCAGTACTTTTTCATTCACTGCCAAAAAAGCCCCTCCCAGTAAAACCGTTGCCGGTTGCCTTTTACGACTCTGGGCGAACTACATTCTTAAAACGGTTGCACCCTTTCGGGTGTAAATTTGTCCCACAACAATAATCGTCATCTGCCTTGCTTGCGTTTCCTTTCCTGAAAACTCGGCGCTCGCTACTTTCCTGTCGAGAATGCTGCATCACACTGATAATGCGGCGCCGTTCGTGACTGGGAAGTACCGGGCTCGCCGCGTTAGAGAAAGGAAACGCGGGCAAGACGGATGACGATTATTGTTGTGGGACAAGATAAACCCCAAAGGGTGTACATTTTTCTAAGAGTGTAAGACATACTGCACAATGATGCTGACGGGTGTTGCGCGCTAGTGGCCCCCGCTAGCTCAGCTTCCTCCGCCTGACAACCTCCGTCAGGGCGGTGTCCGGCTATCGCTCTGTTTACGCAGAGTTCGCGCAGTGATACGCGAACGCTAGTGCCGAACGCTTAATGCCGGCGTTAAACTTTCCGCGGCTGAGTATTAGTTGCAAAGCGAGGACTATAGCTCGCCATTCCTATAATTTCCCTGCTGCTATTTGCTGTAGATATAGCCAGGGTAAAAAGAACAGACGGCACCGCAAATTATCAATACCTGTCTCATGTAGATTTGAAGACAAACAAACAAACAAACAAACAAATGACAACGACATCTGCCGCGCGGCGCTATGAACTGCTCTTCTTGAATGGGTAGTGCTTTATATGAAGTCGCAATCAGAGCGCCACCCTGCGCAAAAAATCTCAATTTAATAATAACAATTGCTGGGGCTTTACGTTCCAAAACCACAATCTCCTTATGAGGCACGCCGAAGTCGGAGACTGCGTATTAATCTAGACCATCTGGGGTTCTTTAACGTGCACCCAATGCACGGTACCCGGGCGCTTTCGCATTTTTTGCATGCGGCCACCGCGGCCCATTATTTGATCACGCGACCTCCTGTTTAGCACTGTAACACCGTATCCACTAGGCAAACACGGCGGGTAATTAAGCCTCAGTTTACTGTATTGATATAGGAATATAACAAGCAAAACTCTTTGTACTCGGTCAGTTGCCACGTATAACATCAAGACTGAGAGCTGGACTATAGTTGGCGTGAATGCATTATTTAAAAAAAAAGAAAAAGCAGGAAAAGGAAACAGCGCAAAAGACACAAAGACGTTGAAGACGATACAATCGCTTGTGTATAGCCTTCTTCTAGGTGTTTGTCCGTGTCTTTATCATATTTTTCCCTTTTTGCATTTTAGCTTTATTTTTAATTAATGGTCACCTTTTTTTTCTTTAATCGTCGTGATTTTTTAACGACAGTAAGAGGGATGCGATGCGAAGGCAAAGGCGACAAACATGATCCCGCTAAAGTTGTCCAGATCGCAACATTACAGCAGCACGCAAGCGCCGTCGGACCGAGCGGCAGTAAGAAAGCTTTGCGAAAACATGCAGCCAAAACGAAGAACAGTTGCACAAAATATACAATGCTCTAACTTGCGAAATCGACCCCTCCCAAAATCTTGCGCGCATGTCGACTAAATGATAATTCACAGTGCCTCCGGGCCTACCATGTGCCCCATGAAGGACAAACTTCGCGCATCTCGCGGCGCACCATAGCGCGTCTGGATTCACGGGGCCATTGATGGCCGACGCACTGTATTCCCTGGCGTCGCGCGCACTGACCCTCGTTGCCCGTTGGGAGCGCGCGAAGGGCGGCGAAGTCGAGCAACCCTTTCGTGGTGGTGTCGCCGGAGCAACCGCAGGAGCGAAACTGGAAGGCGCAGGAGCACCGCAACCACGGCTCGGCAGGCCACGATATTTCCGACATGGATCGGGGCTCCGCGTGCAGAGAGCGCCGTGATTGTCGTTTTTCTGGCTCCTCCCTCCTCGCCTATGAATTTTCCCCTTAAATGCTTGCGCCTGCGGCCGTGCGAGCAGCGGGCCCGCACTCGTCGCCTGTTATTACGGGCGGCCGTCTCGCAACAGGGACGTCAGCGAGATTTCTGACGCTTTCTCCTCCGTGCCTCTGCTGCACACACCCCCCTCTCCGCGCCTCTCGCCTGCGAGCTGTCACGTCGAGATATCGGTCCGCGACAGCGAAGTAAAAAGCATAACCAGAGACGAAGACACAAACCGACGGCTCGCCCCCTACAACAACACACAGCATTGCCGGGCCCCTGCGAGCCTCGGTAAACGGAACCCCCGCTGTCGTGTACATTCCTGACTCTGGGGCCTCTTCCCTCCGCGATGTAGTTTCTGGTTGCATGTCAAAATCAAAGGAAACATAGGAAAAACACCGACTCGGGAGAGAACGGAATCGATAGGACGCGATGGGACTTATCAGGACAGCGGAGAACAGCGTTAAGGGAGGGAGGCGCACGACGGGAAGGGAAGTGCAGACGCCCGGAAGGGGGAGGATGACGAATTCAATATGATCACAGCTCCTCGCTGGAGACTCAGCAACACGATACAATCGTGCTTTTACTTCCACTAAGCCCCGACACGCGCCTCTATATTTCCACGGTCTTTCCTTTTCTTTTGTCGTTTTTCTTTTTCCTTTTTTTTATTTCGAAGACTTTCCGTCTGGCGACAAACGAGTCGCAGAAAGACAAAAAGTGAAAGAACTAGTATAGGGACGGCGCAGAGAGGGGAGAAGGCGCCGTATTTGGGCAGTGAGGGTGTAGGAGGGAGGGGGGTGGGGAAGGGGGGAGTTGGATACGGAGTGGTCGCTACCAGAAATATACGTATCAATCGGAGCAATAGCGCAAAGAACAACGTCATCGAACTTTGTAACCAAATTCCAGGCGCGAAGCGTTCTTCTTCTATCTTTTGGTAAAACGGCAGTATGCTCGCGACAGCTTCACGGTATTCACATTGGTATTTTACGAATGACGCACAAAACTATAAGTGCAGCGCTTAGCGACTGGCATCTGTTATCCATACAGCATAATGAAATGGAAAACGGGCACTTCAGAGCCAGATAGCCCAAGCACTCACTCCTCATAACACAACGCGCCCTATTCAAATCTATAAATATCAGAAATGCACAAGATAACCGAAAAAGAGATAGAGCCTCGCGCTCGTAAAAAAAAAAAAAAAAAGACAAGTACGTAAGTATGACTTCAACGTCCAATCATAAGAGGCGTCTGCAATGATGGAATGATTCAGTAATGGATCCTACTACGCCAACTTTTCAAGCCTTGGCGCTCGACCACCTGCGATTTCTTTCCAGAAATTTTAGAAACACAAAAAGTCATTTTGCGAAGTATTTATCCCGAAAAATTTTCGTTCGCGAGCTCAGGCACCACTACAGCTTTCCTGTACGGCACGAAAGTATTCACCACAAAAGGCGTTGCCAAAAACTGCGTTTAATTAATATAAACCTCAACACTCATTTTTCTCAGGAGACGGAATCGCCTTACACTTAAAAGTGCCTTCATCGATTACTACCCATTTCCGCTTACTTATAAGCCGTTAAAGATGAGAAAATTAGTCTATTGGGCATTTTATTTTAAAGGCCTTCATTACAGAAACCCAAACTTTATGCAAGCTAAGTGCCCAGGAGGTACGTACTTTACGCGAAAGGTGTTTCTGGGCTGATACGTTGCGCAGGAAGTACGAACAGGCGCCGAATAAGTCTGAAAAAATTCACGCAGAAACTCCTCTGGGAGTTGTCTAAGTATGAGTAAGCACTGTGCCACTTGCTCATCTCCACGCAGCCCGTTGTCATCATCAAGGTTATGAAACTTGATCCGACCGGTACAAACGACAGCGTTGCGGCGACACAAACTGCTGCGGACGGCGGCGCAAGGTGAACTGATGACGCAGGCAAACTACTGAGCTGGCGGCGCCAAGTGCGCTGATGACGTTCCGATAATTAAAAGCCGTTATCGCTCTTTACCGCCTTATCCATCCGCGTCGAGCCCTTGTCAATCGTGATCAACCCTACTCCGGCGGCGGCTGCGTATGGCGTGGCCGCGCGGGCCCTACCTTGAAAGCGATCTGCGATGGGGGCAGTGTGCGCCGAGTGCTGATAGCTTTGTGCGCGCTGTGTTCCCGCCGTTTAGTTCGCGTTGAAGCGAGCGGCAGCACGAAAGTCAATTCGCTCGCTGCTGTGGGCCCTACCTTGAAAGCGATCGTCTTAGGTGACGGACGGACGGACGGACGGGTTTCCTCGTTGGGTAGGTATAGAAATGCTTACGCGTTTAAAACGTCATTTCTTTATTTATTTGACGTCATTTGACGTCCAGCCAAGGACAAAGAAAAGCCCCAAAGGAAGCGAACTTTTTAAAGAGTGTACACTATTGACAAAGTCTGCACACTTAGGGGCTTATCTTGCGCCACAACACCCTAAAACAGTTTGCATTCTTTGGGGTGTATATTTGTCCCACAACGATAATGGTCATCTGCCGTGCTTGCGTTTCCTTTCTTGAAAACTCGGCGCTCGCTACTTTCCTGTCGAGAATGCTGCGTCACACTGATAACGCGCATGCCGTTCGTGACTGGGAAGTAGCGGGCTCGTAGCGTTAAAGAAAGGAAACGCGGGCAAGACAGATGACGATTGTCGTTGTGGAACAAATATACACCCCAAAGGGTGCAACTGTTTTTAGAGTGAACGATAACTGTCATCTACCTTGCCCGAGTTTCATTTCTTGAGAACTGAGCGCTGGCTACTTTCCTCTCGATAATGTTATGTCACGCTGATAACGCGCATGCCGTTCGTGACATGGAAGTACGGGGCTCGCAGCGTTGAAGAAAGGAAACGCGGGCAAGGCAGTCACGATTATCGCTGTGGGACAAGATAAGCCAAAAGGGTGTGAACTTTTTAATAGTGTACCCGAAATTCGTCGTGCCACAGTTTCGCGGACACCCGCATTTTTAAGATCCAAAAGTTGACGTGGCTTGTACGGAAGCTCGTTTCAATTTTCCAATTACAATGAGTCCGCCGAAACTAAATGTTTAAAAGTTAGAGTGATTTATTTTAAATTAGCGGCTAATTATCACGCATCACCCGTCACGCCGTGGTCGCCACCATTGACAGCATGTCTCTGAAGGAAACGTTCTTTTATTTCAAAAGAGCTGTTTTAATTATTACTTAAGGACTACGTAGAAACACTCGGTATATGTCGTTCACTACTAATCTTCGAGGAACTTCACGAAAGGATGTCTGATCAATGTGGACCAATGATCATTTTTCGTAGCAGATAGTGGTGAGTCAATTTTATCATCAACCCTTAGATATTCTCGGATCTTCCTCACAGACGAGCGTTAAGTACGCCTGTTCAACTGACTGTCAGCGCATGTTTGTGAAAACTGCTTTGTTTGCAATCGGTTAATTTCGCCTTGTGCTATCATTCTTTAATTACTCATCAAGTTACAGTTCGACAAGAAACCAGCAACAAGATAGCACACACAACTATATAAGAAGTATGCTTAATCTTTTAATAATAATAAATATAATAAATCGCCTATGAAGACAGACGGCTCACAAAACGAAGTAACGGATATTAAACCGGAACTCCGAGTCACGGCGTTGTAAAACTTTGTCACTCCAGTGCTTTTCATTTTTATTGGTTACATATTACCCGAAAGTGTCATTATTACACATAATGAGGATGTCAAAGCACCATATACGCACACAGAACCCTCGTACAACGAAAAGAATCTTTCACAGTCGAGTCCCCGCTCTTGTGCCAACTAAGTATTCGAGTCCTTATACAAGGTGCTCATTATTAAAGAGAGAGAAAGCAAGGAGAACAATGGCAGGGAGGTCAACCAGACGAGCGTCCAGTTTGCTACCCTACACTAGGGATAAGGAAAGGGGGGAATAGAAAGAAGAAGGCGGGGTGGGGGGTGGGAGTGAACATTGTGTACGCACGCAGCAAAGCGCCTTGAAATCAGCCAAGCCCGAGCAAGCGCCCCGCCGATACATTGGGCTGCCGTTATTCTACTGTCTAAAGCTAATCTTGGTGCTTCCCCATAGCTGGTGATGCGCGTTGAAGTCAGCTGGGAAGACCACGGGGCCAATGGTCGTTAGCGGTACGTTGCTGTACGTGGCAGTATATCGTTAAACTAAACCGTGGCCTTTCAGACTTCAGTGTGAATAAAATGCTGCGGGTGAGCGATGATGCTTACTCAAGAATTACAAGCACTGAATTGAGGGCAAGTCAGCGCTTCACTACAATCGGCAAGTCAGCGCTGGACATGGAGACGTCCACGTCGTAGATGACACCAGTAGTGGAAGCACTGTCCAGGGGGATATACGAGCGGAGCTTTATGCCACCAAGTTCTGTAAGCTTATTCAAAGTGCTCAGCGCAGTCTCATGTGCGACGTCAAATAGCCAACACATTTTTCGTGGGTTAACTCTAATGTGAGTGACGATCTGGCGCCACCGTTTCAAGTTGCACCGAGACAGACTATCTGTTGACGCTGTCGGCAGCGAGTTCTGGTGCAAATATAATCGTACTGACTGCCGTACCCGAAGTTGGTCCTACCGTTGGCGTGCTTGAAGACATGGATGCCCTGGTGGTGTGTCTTCATTTCGCCTTGCGGCTCCGCAGAAGCTAGAAGGCGTCATCGGAGAAGTCTTCACTGCTGAGCGAGTAGACACTGGTGCCGCCGCCGTCGGTGTCGCTCTGGAGGCCGGTCCGCGTCCTAGACACAGCCGCCGCTGAAGTCGCCCTCCCCGGCAGAGGCACGGCGACGTCAACTTGCATCCGCGCCGCGAACTATGGCGGCGCTCCAAAGATGTGCGCAGAAATCAGGAGAAAACAGCTCAGCTAGAGAAATAGCCTCCTGGTATGGTATGGTATTCCTTATGCGATGCCATACCCATAAACGGTCTTCCTCCGAGTGATCATTTTTAAGTTTTATGGAATTTAAATAGCCTGTTGAAGATAACATAATTCTAGTCCATTAGCTGGATTATTCAGAGAGGCGGACATTACTTGGACGAGAAATCGAAACACACATTCAGCTAATTAAAAAAACCCACTAATTATTTTCTGAATAAATTACTTTACGGCGCATATTGCAATTTACGAATTTTAGCCGGTGAGCTTTCAAGGCGCATCCACTTGGAATGCGTTTCCAGAATGGCGCGCCAGTTCGGAGATATGCGCAATCAAACTTGGCGTAAAAATGCACTGTTGTTCCACTTGCTTTTTTAACAAAACGCTCTTTCAACCATTGAAACATAAAAGTGACTGGAACGCCCATGTATTTCGTTCCCCACTTTGGGAAATATCATCTCGAAACTGGTATGACCCTGGAAATTCATTTCAAGTGGATACATATTTCAAGCTCACCACCTACAATTCGTAAAGTGCAATATGTGCCGTAAAGTAATTAATTAAGAAGTTAATTAGTGAATTTTGTTAATTCGTTGAACATGTGCTTCGATTACTCGTGCAAGTAATGGCCGCCTCTTCGAATAATACAGTTCAAGGAGAAGTATTAATTACGCTATCTGCCACAGGTGATTCTTTAAAATTCCGTAAAACTTCAAAATGATCACCCTGTATATACGCTGGTTACTTAGGGCAATGTCGGCTCACGTCTCTCAAATGATAGCTCCTGATAAAATTCCTTGAACTTTCAAAATTGCCTGGATGGTTTTTCTTTCTTTCGTTCAGAATTATATGTTGATTTAAGCTATCTGCCTACGACGCTTATCGTATGTGGCACAGTACCGGCCCACGTAAATATCCGCTTTCTCTATACCTGACGCGACTTTCGTAAGCCTAAACCCGCCACCAATGTTTGACGTCAGGGCCGAATAATCACAAGTGCTAAGGTGGTACGCACAAAAGAGTAAAAGAATATGAGTGCAATAGCAAGCGCTCTATCCAATCACCTCAACCTTCAGACCAGGCAGCCTATAGGAAACAAGTTTGAAGATCGAATCTCTGTTTGCGAACGCAGGGCACGATGTGTCACGACGAGGATAACACACGCGGACTCTTTAAAAGGCAAACCAGATTTAAGACCAAAAAAGATGAGCTGGCAAGGCTTGAAGCTACCTACATACACGATGCATGGCTTCAGTCGCGCTCATAAACAAAAGATGAAGGACGAGCCCTGGAGAGCGGAGTATAATAAAGCTCGCAGAAAGGCTTTCCCGGCGTCGACCGAACGAAGTTATTAAGGGAGGTAGCGGATCGACGATAACCTTCACAGCGTATGATGAGGAAGACAGTATTGATTAAATTCAATCTTGGGCAGCGTTCGTCTCAATTTGGCACAATCACGAGAAGAGCGCGGTGGAAAACACGACAACGAGACGGAGCAAAAGAGGATAGAGAGAGAGAGAGAGAGAGAGAGAGAAGAAAAAGAGAGAAAATGCGTTGCGCCCAGGAACACACAGTCTCTGGTATGCTGTGGGTACGGGGCTACAACACACACACACACACACACACACACACACACACACACACACACACACACACACACACACACACACACACACACACACACTATATATATATATATATATATATATATATATATATATATATATATATATATATATATATATATATATATATATATATATATATATATATATATATATATAGCACAAGACAAACAAGCTTGCGTGTCGGTTTTTGATAACAGCGGCTGGAGAGAAGCAAATAAATAAAAGGGCTCCACCGAGAGGGGCCCGTGATTCGGAGAAAGCAATAACGGCCATCCAAAAGGGGCGAAAATCAAAACAACAGCACTCGCTTTAATAATGACTCGAGCAGGCTAAAAGAAATTAAGAACAAACCATGAAGGAATCGGATGTAAAGCATCACTCTGCACTCTTGCCAGAAAGAGACAAAATCCTGTATCCATGACAGCAAAGAACACAAAGCATGGAATAGGAAAGAGCGACTTGAACGCGGTATTAGAAGCAGCGCCGGGAGAATGAAAAAAACAGCGACAGCGCGCTGCACTGCAGCGGATGAGAGGGTGCACTCGCCGGAGCTACAAAAACAATTCATTACTAAATTTCGCTTTTGCCAGAATTGAAAAATATTTGCCGTCCCGCAAAAGAAATGGTGTGTTCTTTTCATCCGCGCAGAGAGCATTCATCTTTATACATCTGTGGAACACGCCGCCGACACGGCGGGTTCGCCGGTCCGCACAGCACAAGGACATGTGGCAGAAAGACATGGGGTGCACACAATGAAGGCACATTGGAAACAAGAAAGGATGCAAACAAGCAGGGAAGAACAAGCGAAATGGAATTAAATTTCCATCGATCGGCGCAAAGCCGGGGCTGGCCGGCAGTTAGCGCACGGGCGCTCCCGCCAGTGCCGACGGCGGCGGCTGCCGCTCGGCCTGTCGCCGTTCATTGCCAAAACACTTGCATTGCTCGGAGCCGTCCCCGAGGTCGGCCGGGGAGCCGGCTATATAACTTGCGGCCGCGTTGCTGCATCGAAACGTCGTCAGCAGTAAGCGCACTGGGTGCGTCTCTCATCAGAGCGGGTTTCGGGAAGTCATGAGGGTTGTGGAACAAGCGCACAGTGAAGGCGGCAAGCTTGGAGGTTGCAGTACACTTTGTAGTGCGAGCGCCTGGTTCAAATCCGGCAGCGAACATGAGGGAATCGTGGGACGCGTTACGATGCGTCACTGCCCGTAGAATTCCGCCGATAAAACAGGGCCCCAGAGCGCCGCAGTTAACAGCGGAACCGACCGAATGTGGCTAGTCCGCCTAGCTGAGGATGCAAACTTGATGTCGTCTGGCTTGCGAAATCCGAACGGTGCAATCAACCGAGATACGGTCGAAGCGCGGGGATAGGACGAGAACTCTGAAATTTCATCCCGTATTCGCCCCCTCCCCCCCTTCCCCTAAATCCGACAAATTGGACGGCAGATGTTGGATGTTGTCGACAAACTGGACGTCCCACATTTTACAGAGCAGACAGGTTTCTGGCATGATGAAGTACTCTTTCGACCAGCGAAAGTCGTTGCGAATGATGAAAGTTTAAATTTGTATGGAACGCATGTGGGAACGTCCTTGTCCGTAAATGCAAAGGGGAAGATGACCTCGAGTTACTGTAGATAGGAAATCGATCATTCACAACAAATAAAACTTAAATCACCTAAGCGCTATCATCACCCATATCATCTGAAAGAGATTGTGCGCAGTATTCGGCAACTTCCATTCGTTTAAATGCGAGATCGGTCCGGAAGGCAATGCTGTGCTTAAATCAATGGTGCAGTGAAACTTCGTTTGACTTTTCTATCATTGTGTCGAGTGAAAACGGAGTGCACGGACGCTCATGATATATTCGGGCTGACGAACAATAAAACGCATGATGCTTGTTTCACGTTCGCGGTATGGCAGTGTGTTTTCCGGAGCTGTGATTTCCGCACATGCGAGTTTCGCATTTCCATTTCCCAAACACCGATCGCGCCGACTACAAATTTTCGCATTTGCGAGCGCTTAGTGGAATACCCTATTTACCGCTAAAGAGATGAAGCACAGAGAAGAACAAAAATTACGATACGAGCGGTCCTGTCTTAAGCCGCAACTATGCCAAGAACAAATAGCACACGACTGAATTATTGTTGGTGTAGGCTTATTCAGTCCGCTTCGGTGAAAATAAAATAAAGTAGAAACTGTTAGTATGAAACTTTTTAATGTTGTAACTCATTAATCTACCAAAACAAAAACAAAATGAAAAAGCAGGCAGGTCACCGTGACGTGTCTGACGATCGGCGCCATCATTGGTCGATCCGCGCCGACCCATGCAGCAAGAGCGACTTCGCAGGGATGTTAAGCACAAGCGAATAAAGAAAAATCGCATGCACGAAAAGGTCGGCGGCTCATCTGCCCCACGTAGGCAATCCCCACGAAATCACTTGAATTCTCATCATCATTGAGACGGAGGTGATATGCTTGAAAAGATTGCGGCCCCTTATACGTATTGCTTCACGACATCAAGTGTATACCAGAGAATTGGAAGAATTCCAACATTATACTAATGTTGGAGGTGTTGCATTGCTGGTTCCTAACGGTTTTCAGTGTGAGATATTTTAAAGCCTGAGCTACATGCAGCGAAACTTAACGATTACGACGAAGTCCTCGAAAAAGAGAAGCGGCGGAACGAATTAGGAGGTTTGCTGGCTTGCGCTTCATAGGCCGAAAAAGAAGTAAAGATGGCCGTTGTGCTTCACAAGTCCACGGCGTATGAGCAACGAAGTGTGAATCGTTTTCTGAGAGTGAAAGAAGCCTGCAAATGCACGTAAAGTTTCCGCGCGACTGGCCGCTCGAGGCACTTTGCGTGTATTCGCGGGCTTCTTTCACGCTCGGAAAAACACTTTTATGTAGCACGTATTGAGCAACAGAAATCAGTATGGGGAATTTTTCATATTGCTCTACAATTTTCTCATTGACACTTTTCATCTAATTACAATAGTTGAGAAGTTGATTAATTAATTACTATTAATTATCTAATTAGGCGGAATGAAAAACACAATTTGAGTATCTCCAAGCGACGGAAAACAACATTACCTTGGTTCTGCCCATATACGTGGCATTCGCATATTTTCAAACTCTACCTAAAGTTAGCTGAGACACCCTGCGTACAGAAAAGTAGAAATACATGTTTAAAAAACTGCTAATGTGAGAACTATTTATGGTGCAGTGTAGGGCTACAAGTGCGCGTAAACTAACAGGGTCTTGAATGCACGCGATTGATCCGGGAAGGCCATTCCATTCCTTAGAAGTACGCGGTATGAAAGAGTCGAGGTATGTTTTCGTACGGCACGGCGCAATACCGACCTTGTTGGGATGTTTGATGCGTGAAGACGTGTAGGATGGTGGGGGCATTAGGTGAGAGCGTAGCTGTGGGATATGATAATAGATATTGTAAAACAAGCAAAGGCGAGAATGTTTGCGGCGAGAAGCAAGTGGAAAGAGGTCGAGTGTGGTTTTCATTTCAGTGAAGACATGCCACTGGGAAATGCGGCAGAAGAAGATTATGGGCCGGTTTGATCAAAGACGGAGGAGATATGCTTGAAAAGATATGCGGCCTCTTATACGTATTGCTTCACGACATCAAGTGTACCAGAGAACTGGCAGAATTCCAACATTATACTAATCCATAAGAAGGCAGACGTTAAAGAATTGGACAATTAGAAAGGAGTTAGGTAAGCAAAGACAAACTCTCCGACGCTATTAACTGCATGCTTAGAAGAAGAATTCAAGCTATCAGACTGGGAAGGCTTAGGAGCGAGCATCAACGGCGAATATCTCGGCAACCTGCGGTTTGCAGATTACATAGTCCTGTTTAGCAACACCAGGGCTGGGCAAAGGTACTTTGCAATTGTATTGGGATGCTATTCAAGATACTCGGGCAACAAATATTTGAGATACAGATACAAGATGCTACCACAATTATTGTATCTGATACGATACTGCCTATCTGTATCTAAAGATACTTCGACACCATTCCCAAATTTCTTATACATCTATATAATGTAGTAGTAAACGCTTATGCACAAAAATGTCTGCTTGGAAATTTCTTAACGCCGACCAACCTTGTTTCAATTGGATAAAATGTGCTGGTATCTCATAATTTCTGTCTTTCTTGCTCAAAGTGTAATATTGTCATTCCCAAACAATTTGTTGGGGTTGCTTTAGCTGCTTAACATGAACGCTCTTTATAAGCTGCGCTATCAGTGGTTTTTGTTTCTCGCTTTTTTAATTGATGGGAGTCGCTGCTCTGCTTGCCGACCAGCCAGGGGGTCGCCATCTAATTGCAAGAACGTCAATAAGAAACCTCTGCACGTTTACGCAGGTGAAGCACAGCCCAAAAAATTGCTTTTAGTGCTTGCGAGCAGCAATCACGTACACAAGATAGCTGCCTTATGGACAAGTCTCCCAGAAGCAGCGTCATCCACGCTTTGGTTCATAACAGTCAAACCAGATCAAACCTACATTCATGAGATCCTTCAGCTCGCTGATGTGTGAAAGCCACTAGACGCAAGGCAACCCCCATTCTTGCATTCTTCAGACTTTGTAACAAAGCACCACGCAAAAGAAACTTCGATAACGACACCATAGCGGCATCAGAATTTGCGCGAAAGACGCCGCACGCATTGGCGTACGCAGCATAGTACGGTGGCTGCGAGCAAGTGCCATGGCACTGACGCAACTAAAAACAAAAACAAAACAAACAAAGAAAGCAACGAAAACAAGAAAACAACAACGTCGGCTGCGCACAGGCGTTCGCGCGCTTGTGTTTGTCGAGACGGCGCGAACACCACCACGTGACTCTGCTCCACCAATACGAACGCGCAGACCTCATCGCCTGTCCCTCGCTGGAGGGCTTTGGCGGAAAGATAAAAGATTGTCCTGCCTTTCGTTTTATTGAGGTGGCTTAGTGGCAGCAGTATCAGCTTGAGAAGCGGAGTTCAGACAACGTTTATAGTTCCGCACGGTGATGTTGCGATAGCAATATCTTGCATCTTACGAGACACTCTACTCGGAAATACAGATACTGATACACGTCTTGCAAGACGTACCATGATACAGATACAAGGTACACGAGGAGGATCTGGGATAGTAAGATACATGTATCTTCGATAAAGCCTAGCACTGAGAAACACTGGCGATGAACTGCAGCAAATGATTCAGGACCTTAACTGAGAAAGTACAAGAGTGGGCTTGAAGATTATATTCAGAAGACAAAGGTAACGTTCTATAGCCTGGCAAGGGAATAATTCATGATCGCCAGTTAGCCTCTAGAGTGTTTAAAGGAGTACGTTTATCTACATCAATCACTCACAGGGGACCCTGATTATGAGAATGAAATTTACAGAAGAATAAAGATGGGTTGGAATGCATACGGCAGCCATTACCAAATCCTGACTGGAAGCTTACCCCTGCCGTTGAAGAGAAAAGTGTACAATCATTGCCTTCTACCGGTGCTAACAAATGGGGCAGATACTTGGAGGTTGAGAAAGGAGCTCTAGAACAAGTTAAGGACCCCGCAAAGAGCGATGGAACGAAAATGTTACTCTTTAAAAAGTTTGCACCCTTTGCGTCGTGTTTTTTACAACGATAACGTCATTTGTCTCGTACGCATTTCCTTTCTTTAACGCTGCGCGCCCGGCGCTACCTTCAACGCTTCGAGCCCGGCACTTCCAAGTCACGAACGCTTTGCGCGTTATCAGCGTGACACAGCATTCTCGACAGGAAAGTAGCGAGCTCTGAGCTTTCAAGAAAAGAAACGCAAGCAAGACAGGTGACGATTATTGTTATGGGACAAGATAAGCCCCGAAGGGTGTAAACATTTTTGAAGAGTGTAGGCGTAATGTTAAGACCCAGGTAAATAGCCGTGTGGATCAGAGAGCAAACGGAAATAGCCGATCTCTAAAGCCACATTAAGAGAAAAAAAACATAGAGCTGGGCAGCCATATAATGGGTAAGGGAGATAACCGGTGGACCAATGAGGTCGAACCACACGCGGCTAATCGTACGTGCCTGGCTAGGCGTCACGCGTCTGCGAGGCCGTGCCATATATATACGCGTCTAGAGGGGAGAGACGCGCAGGCCGCGTGCGCGTCAGGCAGTGCTTGATCTTCAGCGTCATTTTGAGCGTACGCGACGCAAGTGGCAGCCTGTGCGCCGTGTCACGTGGCCGGCACGTAAACTTCGAAGGTTTGTAAACGAGTGGTGGTGGTTTCGGAATCGTGCTGACACGCCGACAGTCGCCGCTGGTTCTGTGTTGCACAAAACGATTGACGCTATCGATAATGAACCACTGGTCGGCTGCGTTGAGGCTCTGCCTGCACTTTCGTCAGCGAAGCACAAGCACCATAAGAACAAACACGTGACGAGGTGCTTGTGGGCCGAGGTGCCGAGAAATATGACGCTCAACGCTGCCATAACAGGCAAGTGCTAGAATTTTATACGGGTGTCATGCGCGGGGCACTTTCAATCGCGTTCGAGCTCGATCGGTATGAGATTTCTCGATCACGATTGCCTCTTTTGCGCAAGAATAAGCTTTCCTCAAACCCAACAACGAGCGTTTTCCGCGAAGGTGGTTCTAGCAGCATTGGGACGCGCTATGAAGCGCTCACTTGGGCGTGTATCGTATGGCTGCTCGCCCTTACCCTCGTCACACGCGTACGGACTCGGAGACGCAGACCCTCACGTACACGCTTATTAGCGAGACACGTATCCCGTGCTCCGTGGGGTCGGGCCTTCAGAGCTACAAAATGCGTGCCAAGGGAAGGGAAGCACAGTCGAGGACGGCAGAAAATTAGGTGGGGTGATGAAATTAGGAAATTTGCAGGCGCAAGTTGGAATCAGTTTGCGCAAGACAGCGGTGATTGAAGATCGCTGGGAGAGGCCTTCGTCCTGCAGTGGACACAAAAATCGGCGGCGACTGCTGCTGCTGCTGCTGCTGCTGCTGCTGCTGATGATGATGATGATGATTATGATAGCAATATATGTTTGTTTAAAGCAATGTTTCTATTGTGTGCCGCAAAATGTCCTGATGTTTTATTATTTTTATGATAGTTTCTTGACTGGTTCTCTTCACGCTAGTGAAGACGTTATTATCGAAAAGTACATATTCCAACACTGTTGTGATATCAACTAGGTTTGTTCACGCAACTTATACGTCAACTCAAGTGGCGGATGTAGGCCCCTAGGCTTGTTTGTTATAAACTCTATGTTGCGACACATACAAGGGGACGCTATATATTTTTAGTTCTATGAATGACAATGTCACAGTGTTCTTTTGTCTCCGAAATCCATTGTCGTCGCCGAATACACGTTAAAATACTGCGCCCCTCCCCCGCTCCATACCGAAGTACTACAAATATTGCACTTGCTGATTTTAGAGAGAAGTTATAAAACATCAGCTGGAAATGCGCAAGTAAATAAAGCCAATGGAAGCGACTCATACGATGAACTTCTACAAGCCAGCTAGATGTGCCTGCGTACAGCATACTTCTTTCCCATTTTTGATATAAGCACAAGAGCCATGACCTATCATGGCGAAAATTAAACTTGCCTTTAGGTACGTTTAATTCTGTGTTATTAGTCGCACGCGGATCTCCGTCGTCTTAACGTCAGTGCGTGAGATATAGCAGGAAAGGTTATGTATGGCTGATCCTTTTTATAATTTCTTTACATCGATGGCTTCAAGTAATTCGTCTTGTGAATACATGCATGTACACCGAATGCTAAATAAATATTTTTTTACTGCCTATATTACTTTGCACGAAAAGAAACATTTTGATTTTCACTACAGACACGTCGTTTCAAGCTAAACACTGTCTTTTTTTTAATGCACGACGCAACATGCGAAGGGCAACTACTTGGTCCTACGCTCTTTCCGCAAGCAAGAACGACGCACGTAACAACGACAAGGAAAGGTCGCGCGATAAGTGATCGCTTGAGTCTTTCGTAGTTAATTTATGTACGCGGCGCAACCTTACATCGCCCAGTGACCAGCCCGCACCGCTTGTCATACGAAGTGAGCTTTCACATCTAGGTTAAGCGCGTCGTTACGCCAGCAGAGTGCGCGCACGCACACGTTCTCGTCGATCACGGACGAACAATGGCCGCGTTTCAAGATCTTTCAGCGCCGCCCACACGAAACGGGCACCAGCGGTGAGTGGGCTCAGCTGCGAACTCCACCAATTATCCGTCGAGCTGGGTCAGCGCTCCTTACCGCTCTACAGAATGGCTTCCCAAAACGAGTCCGGAAAGAGAGAAAGAAGGGTGACGCGGTGAATGCAGCCGTGGAGATCAGGGAGTCCTTTGAACGCTACAGAAAAAAAAAAAGAATAATAATAAAGGAAAGCGTGAGGCGCATTCCTTGTTGCCACTCGCGGCCAGGCCTCGCGAATTTCAAAACAACGGGGCGCAACTATAATGTCCATCGTTCATCGGGTTTCAAGGATTTCCGACAAGGTCGGCGCTTTATAACAACAGCCTCCTCCAATAGTTCGCTGCACGCGCTGCGTGCATAGCGCTCCTTGCACTACAGGATCACAACGAGGCGTTGTTCGCGCCGTTGCGGAGTGCTTGCTGCGTTTTCCACATTGTACACCTCGGCATAGTTCAGTCCTGCGATATAATCGTTTTCGCTACGACCAATAATGGCGGCCTGCGACTCCGTTTAAGATTCATCTGTATCCCACTTCAGTAAGCACGGGAAGCTTTGGACAGGTCGCTATCGCTGCCACGACAACGTCACGAAGTACGCGGTGTACCGGCGTCGAAAGCATTAGCAGCAGAACCCGCAACTGCGTGCTGCCCTGAGCGCGAAACAGTGTATCTCGACGCATTTCACTCTTCCAAGCAGCCAGGCGTCCTGCCAGCGACATGCGAGCTCCAGGGCGTTGGACATTTACGCACGTCCCGACAACAGGGCGCGCGCGCACGCACGTTGCGTTGCTCTCCAATCGCTGACGCTGATCAGCAACCGGCCCAACAAAGCAATTTGTTGCAGGTGAAGGTGTTACTGTGACATGCCGCTGGCTTACATTCGCATGCAAGCGCGCGTTCTGCTCGCATTGTCGTTTAAAACTTGCAACAACTGAAAATCAAGCTGCACGAAAAAGAGCAATATAGGCTCGGCTTGCACCCCGCCGATGTTTTGATATGTTCTAGCAACACATTGCAACATCCTTTCTCATTGCTTTATACACGGCGGTTGCTCTCTTGTTGGTCCCAAGAAAAACAACGGTGACATGGAGGACTTGTAAAGAATAAGCCATGCGCTACAGTCTGCAACATGTCGAAAGACATTTGAAAACGCTTATGCCTCGGCTTAACGAATTTTAACGGCTGTAAGAGAACACTATAACATGACATTTCATATGACGGCGTGCAAAATGTTTTCGCCATCAATCTTCCGCCGCAAGGGCGGCTCTGATATCGCGTTCATACTGTCGACGATGGCTGTGGAAAAGTGAGGATCGGAACAGCCTTTGTTCAGAATAAGGCTGCGTATAATAATGCTTTGATCGACTAGGAAAGTTGTTCTTGCGACCACAGCTCTTTCCATCCTTCCGAACAAAAACATGTTTCATGGAATTGAGCTGTCGATCAGTATAACTTCGACAGAACGCGCCTCTTCGGAACATATACAAATAAAAAATCTAAGAAGAACGAAACCGAGATTCAAAGTATCAATACATTTTTTTTGTATACCTATACACCTAATTACTCGGTAGCGAAACGCACTGAACAATTTTGAAAACTATTCACATCAACTTTCTGCATTCTATACCTATTTCGGAAAAAAGAAAAAGACAAGAGAGAATAACAAATTCACGCAGAAGCTCCTCTGCGAGTTGTCTAAGTATGCGTAAGGACTGTGCCACTTGCTCGCCTCCACGCAGCCCGGTGTCGTTATGAATGTCATGAAACTTGATCCGGCCAGTACAAACCACAGCGCTGCAGCACAGGAGCTGCCGCGGACGGCGGCGCAAGGTGAATTGACGACGCAACTACTGCAGGTGGCGGCGCCAGGTGCGCTGATGGCGTTCTTAACATCTCATGCCGTCATTGCTTTATAGCGCCTTATCCATCCGCGTCCAGCCTTTGTCAATCGTGGTCAACCGTACTCCGGTGGCCGCTGCGTATGGCGCGGCCGCGCAGGCCCTATTTTGAAAGCGATCGTCTTACGTGACGGACGGAATGACGGACGGGTTGCCTCGTTGGGTAGGCATAGAAATGCTGACGCATTAGAAAAGAAAGAACCTTAGTATATGTCAGGCAACGTAATTCCAATTTAATATTGTCAGCAGTAAACACAGAAGTCTCTAGTATTTTTTGTGTATTCTCATTGAATAACCAGTTTGTAATAATGAATTAGACAGCCTTTTCATTGATATGTTTACAACAGACATCTAAATAGTAGGCTTTAATATCAATTCAAAATATCAATTTCAGTTCATTGCGGCGCATTATCTTTTGTGTGGCTCCTTTCCCCTCATAAGCTTTGCGAAATGTAAAAAAGGCCGAACTCGAGCCATAGTCTGTAACGCCTCGGTTCTCGAATAATTCGCTTTGCGAGCTGCGATTGGTCGCTGCCTGGGTGACGCCATCGCCTCGGGGCACGAACGCATATTATGATGACCTCACGCACATGTCAATCATGCAGAAACCGAATCCGTCGTCTGCTACGAAATGGCGCGAGGTGCTTCGGTGTGATCCGAAGGCGCAGTGTGTCGTGTGTAGAGCCTGTGCCTGCCGTGTGCACGGGCGAGATCGGCGTTCACAGCAAAATGGCGGCGATGTGCTACCTGTGGCGCCTGTGTTAGTGCTTAGTAGGGGTGGGCCAACTTAATTTTGGGGTTGGGCTAACCTAAAATTTCGGGCTGAGCCAACTTGAAATTTGGGAGTGGGCCAACTTGAAATTTGGCTAAGGTTGCAGAATGGGGCTTGGTGGTATACCCCGATGGAGGCAAAGGCGTAGGGCATCAGAAACAGGACAAAAGAAGAACACAGAAAACACACACGTTTGGCGCTAACTTTCAACAACGAATATTTAATTCGGGATCACAGCATACATATATACCCTTCTCACGCCTGCAATAGAATACGTGCTCCGAGCAACCTCATGACGTCTCTGGCGTCAGACTTGGAAGTTTGTGCTACAAGATCCTGCCATGCGCGTAAATTCCACCTCTTTTACTGATAATGGGATGGATGGTTTGCTGCGATTCGTGGGCCAACTTAAATTTAGGGTTGGACCAACTTAAATTTGGATGTGAGCCAACTTGAAATCTGCATAGCCTTCCTAATTTCCTGTATGTTCACTTCGTTTTTGACGTTCACTTCAAAAAAAAAAAAAAAAAAAATCAGAGCCCTTCCATTCTGTGAAGGTGCATTACCAGCGGAGCTGTACATATGGCGATAAATATGTTAATAATAAATA
Organism: Dermacentor variabilis; assembly: GCF_050947875.1. Classification (NCBI taxonomy): domain Eukaryota; kingdom Metazoa; phylum Arthropoda; class Arachnida; order Ixodida; family Ixodidae; genus Dermacentor; species Dermacentor variabilis. The sequence continues at coordinate 201,969,009 of NC_134568.1, forward strand.
CGTTGAATAAAAATAACAGACACATACCACAATGAATTTTGTTTTTTCATGATGTTCTTGTTTTATTAAATTGCATACTCAATGCTTCTTTTTATTTTTAACCTTCTTTTGCTTGCTTTTCTGGATTTATTATTTGGTCACCAAGTTGACTATCGCTTTATGATCGCCATGATATATGACCAGTCACTCTGTGGCGGCACTGGAAAAGTTCTTGGCCAATGTGAGGTCTATACACGACCGATGACGCGTCGTGGGCACAATGACTAATGTAACATCAAATGCGGAACCTTTCCAAGAGAAACGCCACGAACCACTTTCCGCCTGGCCGAGACACGTCTATGTTGAAATCACCCACAACTACGATGGGAGTAGAGTCAGTAAGGGTGGCCCAACCAAAGGTGCACACGCTTGGCGTTTGCGGCACGATCTTCGTCCGTATTACGTGCCGCCCGCCGTCGCGGCGCACATTCCCGCTTCTATTCACGACGGTGTTCTTCGTAGGCGCGCTGTTCGTCCGCAGTCCTCCCCGCACGCGGCCTACCCATTATTGCACGTGTAGAAGGGAACTGAGATAAGGTTACGTGGTTTTCCCATGGAGCATGCGACGTCAAACCGCAATCCAAACAGTGTCTATTCCGGTTTTACTTCTATTATTACGATATTTTTTTTTATCCCAATACGTTTCGCCACTTCTCGCGATTAAACGCAGCTGCGGCGCACCCGGTAATAAGCTTTTGCTTTATGCTTAATCTCTTTTAGCTTTGGGGTGGCCGCCATCTTTTTTGCCTATGCATATATGCATATATATGCATATATGCATATATGGTGCATATAAAAGGTGCAGCGGTGGCGTAGAGGTAGAACACCCGCCTCGCGTGCAAGAGGTCCGTGGTTCGAATCCCGGTGCCGCGCAATTTTCCACCGGATTAAAAAAAATCCACGTGTTGATAAAATTGCATAAACGGGCCTGGACTGTGGCCTGATTCCGGTGACCAGAACCGGTAACGCACTCCCTCACCAGAGCAGGATTGGCCACCCTGGTGCAGTACTTGGCCACAACCTCCTATATGAACACAACAATCAAACCCCCGGCCCTCAGTCCCCAGCAGCTGCGAAGCAACTGACCACGGCGGCGGTCAGACCTGCAACGCAGCAGAGGGTGCTAAGAATCCCTGGCTCCGGACAGGCCGCCATTGGAATATGAACCTGGCAACGTTGAACGCTATCTAGTGAGGCGAGTCTAGCAGTGCTATTGGAGGAATTAGAGGGCAGTAAATGGGATATAATAGGGCTCAGTGAAGTTAGGAGGCCAAAAGAAGCATATACAGTGTTAAAAAGCCGGCACGTCCTGTGCTACCGGGGCTTAGCGGCGAGAACTAGGAGTCGGATTCCTGATTAATAAGAATATAGCTGGTAACATACAGGAATTCTATAGCATTAACGACAGGGTGGCAGGTCTTGTTGTGAAACTCAATAAGAGGTACAAAATGAAGGTTGTACAGGTCTACATCCAGTCATGATGACCAAGAAGTCGAAAGCTTCTATGAAGACGTGGAATCGGCGATGGGTAAAGTCAAAACAAAATACACTATACTGACTTCAGTGCCAAGGTAGGCAAGAAGCAGGCTGGAGACAAGGCAGTGGGGGCATATGGCATAGGAACTATGAATAGCAGGGGAGAGTTATTAGTAGAGTTTGCGGAACAGAATAATAAGCGGATAATGAATCCCTTCTTCCGCAAGCGGGATAGCCGAAAGTGGACGTGGAGAAGCCCGAACGGCGAGACTAGAAATGAAGTAGACTTCATACTCTGCGCTAACCCTGGTAACAGACAAGATGTTGACGTGCTCAGCAAGGTGCGCTGCTGTCACCATAGGATGGTAAGAACTCGAATTAGCCTAGACCTGAGGAGGGAACGGAAGAAACTGGTATATAAGAAGCCGATAAATGAGTTAGCGGTAAGAGGGAAAATAGACGAATTCCAGATCAAGCTACAGAACAGGTATTCGGCTTAAACTCAGGAAGAGGACCTTAGTGTTGAAGCAATGAACGACAGTCTTGTGGGCATCATTAAGGAGTGTGCAATAGAAGTCGGTGGTAACTCCGTTAGACAGGATACTGGTAAGCTATCGCAGGAGACGAAAGATCTTATCAAGAAACGCCAGTGTGTGAAAGCCTCTAACCCTACAGCTAGAATAGAACTGGCAGAAATTTCGAAGTTAATCAACAAGCGTAAGACAGCTGACATAAGGAAGTATAGTATGGATAGAATTGAACAGGCTCTCAGGAACGGAGGAAGCCTAAAAGCAGCGAAGAAGAAACTAGGAATTGGCAAGAATCAGATGTATGCGTTAAGAGACAAAGCCGGCAATATCATTAGTAATATGGATGAGATAGTTCAAGTGGCTGAGGAGTTCTATAGAGATCTATACAATACCAGTGGCACCCACGACGATAATGAAAGAGAGAATAGTCTAGAGGAATTCGAAATCCCACAGGAAACGCCGGAAGAAGTCAAGAAAGCCTTGGGAGCTATGCGAAGGGGGAAGGCAGCTGGGGAGGATCAGGTAACAGCAGATTTGTTGAAGGATGGCGGGCAGATTGTTCTAGAGAAACTGGCCACCCTGTATACGCAATGCCTCATGACTTCGAGCGTACCGGAATCTTGGAAAAACGCTAACATAATCCTAATCCATAAGAAAGGGGACGCCAAAGACTTGAAAAATCATAGACCGATCAGCTTACTGTCCGTTGCCTACAAAGTATTTACTAAGGTAATTGCAAATAGAATCAGGAACACCTTGGACTTCCGTCAACCAAAGGACCAGGCAGGATTCCGTAAAGGCTACTCAACAATAGACCATATTCACACTATCAATCAGGTGATAGAAAAATGTGCCGAATATAACCAACCTTTATATATAGCTTTCATTGATTACGAGAAAGCGTTTGATTCAGTCGAAACCTCAGCAGTCATGGAGGCATTGCGGAATCAGGGTGTAGACGAGCCGTATGTAAAGATACTGAAAGATATCTATAGCGGCTCCACAGCCACCGTAGTTCTCCATAAAGAAAGCAACAAAATCCCAATAAAGAAAGGCGTCAGGCGGGAGATACGATCTCTCCAATGTTATTCACAGCGTGTTTACAGGAGGTATTCAGAGACCTGGATTGGGAAGAATTGGGGATAAGAGTTAATGCAGAATACCTTAGTAACTTGCGATTCGCTGATGATATTGCCTTGCTTAGTAACTCAGGGGACCAACTGCAATGCATGCTCACTGACCTGGAGAGGCAAAGGCGAAGGGTGGGTCTAAAAATTAATCTGCAGAAAACTAAAGTAATGTTTAACAGCCTCGGAAGAGAACAGCAGTTTACGATAGGTAGTGAGGCACTGGAAGTGGTAAGGGAATACATCTACTTAGGACAGGTAGTGACTGCGGATCCAGATCATGAGACTGAAATAATCAGAAGAATAAGAATGGGCTGGGGTGCGTTTGGCAGGCATTCTCAGATCATGAAGAGCAGATTGCCATTATCCTTCAAGAGAAAGGTTTACAACAGCTGTGTCTTACCAGTAGTCACGTACGGAGCAGAAACCTGGAGGCTTACGAAAAGGGCTCTACTTAAATTGAGGACGACGCAACGAGCTATGGAAAGAAGAATGATAGGTGAATGATAGGTGATAGGTGAAGAATTAAGGGATAAGAAAAGGGCAGATTGGGTTAGGGAACAAAAGCGAGTTAATGATATCTTAGTTGAAATCAAGAAAAAGAAACGCGGGCGTGGGCAGGACACGTAATGAGGAGGGAAGATAACCGATGGTCATTAAGAGTTACCGAATGGATTCCAAGGGAAGGGAAGCGTAGCAGAGGGCGGCAGAAAGTTAGGTGGGCGGATGAGATTAAGAAGTTTGCAGGGACAACATGGCCACAATTAGTACATGACCGGGGTAGTTGGAGAAGTATGGGAGAGGCCTTTGCCCTGCAGTGGGCGTAACCAGGATGATGATGATGATGATAAACAGCTAGAACCTAGCGTATAAGAGCTCCGCTGTAAAAACCTTCGTGCCGATCGGCCTCTGTCCTTCCTCTCGTTCTCATTACGTCAGCGGACCGCCCAAATGTGATGCCACCGCCAAAGCGAACTCTTCGGAAATCGAAGCGTTAGAGAATACCGCTTGGGAACATCAGCACGCTACTCTTAAAAACACTACAAAGGAACTAAACGCACCCCATGCCTAAGCTAGTGGTTGCTTAGCTTTGATAGGGCGTTTGTGTTAGTATGAGCGCGAAATTCCTGGTAGAGCAAGCGCTTGAGCGCACGACCGTTTGTGACAGCCATAAGGAGCCTCCCAAAGCCAAATTATCAAAAACCGCAGCACAGGCTATCTTTTTGCCGCATGAGGAAAACCCAAACATGGGTACACAAATGTAGCAGCCACTTCGAACAGAGACGGCACGTGATATCAACGAGCGAGACTCGTGATTACCGCGGTAGAATTAGCTCGTTTGCAGCGTGCTTGACAGAACTAATTCTGCGGCGTGCAAGCGGGAAGCCGGCTAGGGCTTCGATGCGGCCTGGTTAGTACACCGTCTTGGAATACTACAGTGCACAGCGCAAAGAATACGAGTACACGAGCCGTGTCTGTGTGTGCGTGCGCTCTTCTAGCGTTCTTCAAGCGCTCTTATAGTATGCACACCCAAGTAAAGCTTAGCGCCCCGCAAAAAATTACAATTTAATGCTTTCGAAGGCGCTATAAAACACAGTGTCGAAATATCTGCCGTAAATTAATAAACACTGGTTAATTAATGATTGCAATATAATCAAAATTAGCAACACGAAAAAATATTGCAGGCTTCTTCAGGTTGCTGCTAAGAACGTAGAATTCGTTTTATCCGCATAGCCGGCTTCGTAATTCAGCAGACACTAATTTTTACAAGACACAAGGAGGGGGAAGGCGACATATTGCCGTACTACAAAGTGAACTTTTAATGACGCTCATTTGCTGTCTTGTTTATCTTGGTGCACGATAGCTAGAACAACACATCCTGTCATCTCAAGAATGACATTCGCATATTGCTTTCTCGCGCTAAACAGCCTGAATTCAAAGGAGTCGCATGTTCCATTAAATTTGCCGAGTTTCTTAATGAGTTCCGCATCATCGTAGTTCTAAGCACCGAAAATCTGCCTCTGTTAGGCAGACGTCACGGAAGACGCGATGAGAGCGAAACTACTGCCATCTTACGCCAGCCGCGTACAAGGAGACACCGTTTAGTACATCCGTATGCCTCCAAGTGCGCCGCGCTTCTGCATGGCTCAGCTTGCACGACAGTTCACTACCGCGCCACTCGCAGTGGCGTCACGCCTGCTAATGCCAGATGACGTGCCAGATGACGAAATGTAAGCACGCAAGCAACATAGCTGCGAATGCAAAGTGTCCGACACTTGCATTTTTTATACCGGACGCATGTTGCTATGCCCGATGACCACGCGTCGGATTGTGTTTAGCCCAGTGTGTCCTGCCTCTGCCTAAGCCACTCCAGCTGCGCTCCTAAAACCAAAGCACAGCTACTGCGCCGCGTCGGCGGAGCAGAAAGAACCAAAGTGCCGCGCTTAATCCTTCCAAGCGAAAATGGCTCAAGTCACGCCGGGCGAAGCCGCAGCCAATTTAGAGATTGCTCCGGTTTCACGAGAAGTGATGTTATGGCTTCTCCTGCCTTACCCTGGACCGGCGGGTAGAAGGAGAGAGAGCACAGTGGCTGGGCACTGTGGAAAAGCTCCCCGTCGGTCCTCAGCGGCGTCAGTGAAGGACGTTGGAGTCTCCGACGTTGGCTACGTTCATTGGGAGCCGTAATATGATTGTGTCACGCTATTTTCGGACATTTCCATTAACACTTAAATAACGGTCATGCTTGCTTAAAGAGATAGAGAGAGCTAGATGGGAAGTTCGAAAGGGGGTGTTGTTAAAGGCGAATAATTAACACCTTCTTCAGAAAGCGTAGGAACAAAAAGTGGACCTGCAAGAGCCCTAATGGTGAAACAAGGGACGAAATTGATTTCATGCTTTTTTGCCGATTATAACATAGTGCAGGATGCAGAAGTGTTAGGTAGGGCAAAGTGGCAGTGATCATAGGTTAGTGAGGTCTAGGAATCACCTCAATTTGGAGAGAGAAAGAGTAAAATTCGTCAAGAAGAAACAGGCGAATCTAGACGCTGTAAGGGTAAAAATAGACAAATTCAGGCTGGTAGTTCCAAACAAATATGCAGCCTCAGAACAGCGAGATGAAGATGACATAGAGGTAATGAATGAAACCTTAACAAGGCTGGCTTCAGAAGCAGCAATTGAAGTGGGAGGTATAGCACCAAAGCAACCAGCAGGTAAGCTCTCCCAAGCGACGAAGAACCTAATAAAGAAATGTCAAAGAGTGAAACTGTCCAACTGAAGAGATCAGATAGAATTAGTGGAATTCTCAAAACTGATTAACAAGGAAAAAATAAAGGATATTCGAAATTATAACGTCAGACAGACTGAGGAAGCAGTAATAAATGGACGCAGCATGAAATCAGTCAGAAGAAAACTTGGCATAGGACCAGCCAAGATGTATGCACTGAAACATAAGCAGGGTAATATCATCAGCAATTTCCAAGATATAGTAAACGCAGCGGAAGAATTCTATACTGACCTGCGCAATACCCAGATCATCCAGGATACCCCCACTGGAAGTAGCAATGAACAGGTTTCAGAGGCTCTTTCTATAACTTGCGACGAAGTTAAGGCCTTAGAAGACATGAAAGGAGGAAAATCGGCAGGAGAAGATGGAATAACAGTCGATTTAATCAAAGAAGGAGGAGACACCATGCTTGAAAAGCTTGCGGCCCTTTTTAAGAAATGTCCCACGACTTTAAGGGTCCCAGAGAATTGGAAAAATGCCAACATTATAGTAATCCTCAGAAGGGGAGACGTTAAAGAATTGAAAAAAATGATAGGCCCATTTGCTTACTTCCAGTATTGTATAAAATATTCACCAAGATAATTTCTACTAGAATAAGGGCAACATTTGACTTCAGTCAACCAAGGGAACAGGCTTACTTCAGGAAGGGGTACTGTACACTGGATCACATCCATGGTAATCAATCAGGTAATCGAGAAATCTGCAAAGTACTATCAGAATCTCTATATGGCTTTCAGAGATCACGAAAATTTGATTCACTAGAAATAACAGTAGTCATAGAGGCATTACGTAATCAAGGAGTACAGGAGACTTACGTGAATATCTTGGAAAACATCTACAAAAATTCCCCAGCTACCTTAATTCTCCACACGAAAAGCAGGCAGATACCTATAAAGGAGGGGTACAACAAGAAGTCAATCTCTCCAATGCTATTCACTGCATGTTTGGAAGAAGTATTCAAGCTATTAAACTGGGACGGCTTAGGAGCAAGGATCAACGGCGAATATCTGAGCAACCTTCGTTTTGCAGATGCCATTGTCTTGTTCAGCAACACTGAGGACGAGTTACAACAAATGATTGAGGATTTTAACAGAGAGAGTTTAGGAGTGAGATTGAAAATTACTATGCAGAAAACAAAGATAATGATCAATAGCCTGGCAAGGGAACAATATTTCAGGATAGCCAGTGAGGCTCTAAAGTCCGCGAAGGAATACATTTACCTATGTCAATCACTCACAGGGAACCCTGATCATGAGAAGGAAATCTACAGAAGAATAAAAATTGGTTGGAGCACATTCGGCAGACATTATCAGATTCTGACTAGAAGCTTACCATTATGACTAAAAAGAAAGGTGCACAATCAGTGCATTCTACGGGTGCTAACATATGGGGCAGACACTTGGAGACTGACAAAGAAGCTCGAAAACAAGTTAAGGACCGCACAAAGACCTATGGAACGAAAAATGATAGGCGTAACGTTAAGAGACAGAAAGAGAGCGGTGTGGATCTGCGAGAAAGCGGGGATAGCCGATATCCTAATTGACATTAAGAGAAAGAAATGGAGCTGGGCAGGTCATGCAATTCGTAGCTTAGATAACAGGTGGACCATTAGGGTTACAGAATGGGTGTCAAAGGAGAAGGGAAAAGTAGTCGAGGACGGCAGATGGCTATATAGTCGGGTACGACTTTAGAAAAAAGGAGGCCCCGCCCAGATGACCGAAGCGTGACAGCGGAATGCCTTCACGACTAAAATAGTCCCGCTCAAAAAGTCGTGCTTTTGAAACGCGCAATTCTCAGTATAAATAAAGGCTTTTGTATTTTGATGACTGGTTTAGCAGAGCTCTCATGTGCTACAGCACATGCCGGATAGCAACAGAAAAATAACCCCGTGCATTCTACAACGCTGCCCGTCGTCTGCTCTTTAGCTTCATTGGAAGTGACAAAGGTAGCAAAGGCAGCTCTACAAGGCTTTTGCGCTTGTTCCATGTATACGGCGTATCTACTACTCGTTTTCGAAGCTTAAAATGAATCAGTTGGTATTGAAAAAGTACTTACACAGAACAATGCATTTATCGCAACCATTACAAACCTGGGGCGAGAATACGGCCGAGGCAGGAAGGTAAAAAAATTCTTCATTCGTCGTTTTAAATAAATACTCTTGGTTTTAAATAGCATAAACTTTATATTTCTTGGTTTTGAATTTTCACAATTTCACAGCACGCATTTTACAGCTCGCGCGTGCAGTGAGCACTGGTGGACAGCAATCAATCTACGGTGCTACACAACGCTCGAACACCGCCGCTGAGACGCTCGGCTATCTCAGTGCTGTCTACGATAGTTCACGCTACGTTGATGGCAAGAAATCTTTGTGTTGGAGGCTTCTTTTGCAAATATTTTCTGTTGAGACACTCGTAGGTTTGTTTCATGCGCGCACGCTTTTCTAATTTCTCTTGAGAATGGTTTTGCTCCATCACTTCACCCCGTCCGACGAAAAGCGCAACGACACAGTGCACGAACACAACCTCCGCTAACAGTAGGCACCAGACTTTGGCAAACTTTCCTCGTCGTAACTTCACTCGGGAGCAAAATAAAACAACATGGAACAAACACGCAGAATGTGTGTTTGTAGTGGTGCGTCGCCGCGGGATCCTGTTTTCAGGCAAAGCGTAGCGCAGCGTCAGCAATGCTCAATGCTGCAATGTTTCTTCGGCGGATCACGGCTCAGAATAAACGAACGCGGCACAAACGGGCATCGTAAGCTCGCAGTAACATTTCCGGCATCATAGACCATCACAAACAGTTCGGGAATTCACTCTGACGTCAGCACACAGCTGACGCCACTTGGCCCAGTTCGAAGCGAAGCCCGGGCGGCCATCTTCTCCGTCGGCAGGGTGACCGGCTGTCCAGTTCATGACGTCAGTCCAAAGTGCGCGCTGCGCCCCCACTGGCGGATGCTCGTGTGCATCCGCCTCGGAGGAGTAAACGCCCCCTTTTTTCTAAAGTTGTACCCGACTATAGGTGGGGTGACGAAACTAAGAAATTCGCCGGCGCAAGTTGGAATCGGTTGGCGCAGGACAGGGGTAATTGGAGATCGCAGAGAGAGGCCTTCGTTCTGCAGTGGACTTAAAATAGTATGATGATGATTGATTGATGATGATCATGGTGGTTATGGTAATGATGATGATGATTATGTTGTTGTTGTTGTTGTTGATGATGATGATGATGATGATGATGATGATGATGATGATGATGATGCAAGAGGAATATTAGGTCAATGTGGACTGTTAAAATACGACTCCAGTAACCTCACATGGCTTGTTTCGTGCCAAGAAAAGACTTAGTTGCAGAGAAAATCGCAACTGAAGGAGCCGCATTCCTTCAGCACAATTCAAGTCGCCCGCCATGAGCGATGCGGTGTGACGCTGCAAACGTCATCACCGCCCTATACTGATACTGCCGTCGGTGAGTAAAATGGTGCTCAAGAGCCGGCGCAACGTTTTATTATTTTTTTTCGTAAAACGCGAAAGCACGGCCAGAAACCAAGCCGTGACATCACATAGACGCGGCACTTTCTGCTCCTTGCAGTTAGCATGAGCTTCGCGAGCCATTCAAACCAGCGCAGTACTACGCGAAACCGAAACTACCAAAACGTGAGAGCGTGTGTGGCACTCGAAGGAAAACAAAATATTTCGTCACCCGCATCGTTGTGAAAGGTAACGTCAATGATATTGAAGCAGCGCACAATCACGGCTCATCAACTAGCCCATCAGTATCTTTTAAACGTGGATGAGTTCTTTATTCTACGAGTGGAATAGAAGTTGAGGAGTAGCATTTTCTTACGTCTTATAATGCAATGCAATGATCCTTCTGTAATGCTTTACGATGATCAGTGCTTCGATGCAAGTGACACAAATTATAATGAGGCGTTACGACATCATCCAGCTAGTACTAGAATGTCCCGGTAGAATCCCAAATCGCGTCCTACATTTACCTCAATTTCTCGCTTGCTAAAGCTCTGTTCCCGATAATATTGACACCTTAGACGTTTTTGAGCATTAATCTATCCCTTTAGCTTGACTTAGTATTCGCCTTTAGTGTCTCGTTAACCAGGGATGAGCCCGATTGCCTGCAATAAAAAGAAAACAAGAAAGAGAGAGAGAGAGAGAGAGAGAGAGAGAGAGAGAGAGAGAGAGGGGGGAAACGTTAAAGAAAAAAAATGGGCAAAAAAGATAAGGTGGAGTAGACTCGTGTCAATGCCAGCGTTTGCCCTGTAACTATAAGAACGGCAAAAAGTGTTTAGCCCGTAAACTAACGCTTCTTGGGAGCCCAAAATACTGTAGCTTTATGTACAAATACCAGAGCCTGCGTATGTGTCTTTCAAGCAACCAATTTAGGCAGCCGGTAAGCAGGCGCGACTTCCTCCCTCGTTTCGGACGTGACAAACGCTGCTCGTGCGGCTCGCGCTGTTTGTTCAGTGTTCAGCTTATATAAATGCATAAAGAGCAATGAAGAGCAATACAGGCGAAGGTGTCGCTAAACCAGCACAACCGCGTAAACAGCGACGCCATCACCGTAACAGAAAACCATACCAACCAGACTCAAATAGGAAGAAACACGGGAGCATCGGAGGTACGAGCCGGCGTATACTCACGGAGCAGAGTGAATGTGCAGGATTTTACATACCTGTGCGCTGCTTGCAGAGGCACCGCCTTTCTCCGTCGATGCACTGGTGTGGTCAGCGTCCATGTCACGTGGAGATTGGAAGAAGCCTCGGGAAGACTATTCAGGCCTGCGAAAATGAGGATACTTATGAATGAACCTAAGTGAGGCGGCCTCGGTGTGAACAAGCGTTTAGACTTCGGCGGTGGAATTTTGATACAAACGTAGTAGAGACAACAGCAAAGGAAAGGCGGGGAGTCCATATGGCTACCCTACTGAGAGAAAGGAAGCGATAAGAGCTTCCATAGACTCCAGCGAGCGCGAAGAATCAGGCGATTCAAAATGGTTCGATTATACCGAATGACCAATTTACCTTATTTACTTTTTTAACTTACTGTGGTTTTCTAGCATATTATTTACTTATGAATCAAACCAGGAGGCAATGAATAAAGGAAGGCATACAGGAAATTAACTGGTTTCTTTCACTGGTAGCCCATAACTAATTAGGCATAAGAGTTACATTTACGACAATCTTCATAAAATAAATAAAGGAACTAAGGAAAATAAAGGAAAATGGAAGTGAAAGTGGAAGAAAGCTTGGCTCCGGTGGGAGCCAAAGCCGCAACCCGCGCATGAGGCATGCGGTGGCCTACCAACTCACTGCTACGGCCCTGAGTGGATCTGGTTAACATTTCCAAGGCTAAGTTATTAGATGTACATATTAAGAGGAAGCTTTAGCTCGGGCCCAACTCCGACGCGGCCTATTCAAATACATGTAAAAACGCAAAAATGTTTTTCTGAGATAACCCCCGGACCGATTTTAATGAAATTTGTTGCATTTGAGAGGGCAAGTGAAATTCTAGTGATTGTTGGTCGCGGAATTTCTATTTAGGTCCTGAATTTTGTTAAAAAGATTTTCAAAAATTCGAAAGTTTGAAAAATATAGGAGCACGAAGTTTACAAATTCATAACTCTGCATCAAGAGCAGATATCGCGGTTCTGTAAACGAGATCCATCAGATCATTGAAAGCGGACAAATTCGATACGTCATTTTATATCTTACGTGAATTTGTTACGTTGTTTACATTGGGTTCTTCAAAACCTATATTTCCATTTTACTATATTTTTTGACATTCATGTGTAACGTATCAATTTTGTCCGCTTTAGATGTACTATTAGATGCAGTTCACGGAATTGTATTATCAATTTTCGTTGCTGAGTTACAGAGTTGTAAACTTGATAGTTTCGTTTTTTGAAAATTTTTGATTTTTGCCAATTTTTAATAAAAAAATTGACGACCTAAATCGAAAATTCGAAACCAACAGTCACTAGATTTTAGGTTTTTCTTTTAAATGTAACAAATTTCGTCAAATTTGGTGCAGTGGTTGCCGAGAAAAACGAATTCTGCTTTTACATGTATTTAGATAGGAGCACCCGAGCTAAAGCTTCCTCTTAACCTTTTACACTCAAGAAAGTGGGCGGAGGGATAGCCGTCACCGTAGCTGAATTGGCGGCATCGCACGCGTCTTGCAAAGGTTGTGGGCTCGGCTCCCGCCGTGAGGAAACTGTCCCTCCCCCCACCCCCCGTCCATGTTTATTTCAGTTTTCCTTTATTAAAGGTATCCAGTTTGTACACTGCATACTTATTTGGTTAATGCTCAATCAGCACCCGGCCCCTTCATTCTCTCTCTCCCTGCCCCTACACGCACACGGGCGCGCGCGTGCACCTATGACCGGTTCAATGCGGAGCTGTCACCGAATTCACCCCTTTAAAAATTTAGGCAGTGGCTACGAGTGTGGCTCGCGCATTTTCGCTTACAAGCAAGTTTGCCGGCACTCGGGCGCCGCAGGGCGGGCGTTTGCAGATAGCTTCGTCGCCATGTCCTCTCTCCCTTGTCATTCACAGGCATTTCCTTACGCGCTCTTCTCGCGGATCGTCATTCGCTGGCTCACCACATTAGTATAAGTGAAAGTCCGCAGGGCCTCCCGCGGGCAATTTATTTATTTCAGACGAAACCAAAGCGAACTTGCGCACCGTGTGCGACGGCATGAGGCTTTTTGCTACGGGTACTGCGCGGCGTCAGCGCGCGAATAAGTTCTCTGCCAACTGAATAGCGGAGACTGAAGAAAACGAAACAAGCACGCGGAAGAACATGAGCACGAGGAAGCGAACCTGATAGAGCATCAAATCACATACAGTTTGTATGTGCTATAATTCTGAGGTAAAGAGCAACAACGAAGGGGAAGAAAATTCCATTTGTGCAAAGCCGACGTAATCATATTGAACGATTTCGGCACTGATGTGAACGAAGCGATTTCTGACAACAAAAAACAATGATGCTGACGTGTGAGGTAACAAGTCACTAAAGTGAGTGTGAAAGACGGTGACGACGAGGGCAACTAGCCAGGTGAAGTGAACAAAAAATTAACGACGGAGTATAATTCATATAGGGAGCAAGCGATTAAAGAAGGGGTACTGAAGTGCACAGACCTGTCGTCGTTTAGGTTAAGGCAGTCTCCTACTTTCTCAACTTATTTTTTATTTACTTAACATACCGTCAGGGCAAAATGTAATTAAAGAAGGGAGGGGTTACAAACAAATAGCATAGAAAAAACTAGTGAATTGAGGTAATAGCAATTCCTGATTATACAGCGTTAGCTAATGCTTCACGAAAAAGCTTTTTGTTGGTGATGGCTACGGCACTTGCTTGAAGGTGGTTCCATTCTTGGAGTCCTTGGATTTCGCCATACTTTGAATCAAAAATGGCAGAGGGCCACAAGTACGCGTCATCAGCATCCCCCTAATAGTGAATCTTTCCTTTTTCTCTCTCATCTCCTCCTTTCGCATTTATTCCTTCGCATCAACATATAACTGCTCGCATAACGCTGCTGCGCGCCCATCAAATCTCGTGCGTCAACGTGCAATGACCAGCCGCGAGGCACATTGGTATGATCGCGCAGCCATGGGGTAGGCAAAGATAGCTTAGTCGCGAGAGGAACGCAGATGCTTGAACAACAAACACAGAGACAATCAGGCTCTCGTTACGCAACTCGCTTCCTTACACATTCCAGCGCAAAAGAGATTCAGGAAGTACCCAATGCGTCAATGGCGTTTGTGACCGAGGCCCCTCAGCAACGCATAAGGAGGCCTGGAGGTGAAGGAGACAAGAGGGCCAGTTCCGACGCCGGAGTTTGTGCGTATTCAACGAGTAAAACTTACAACCTCTCTACACACCAACTGCAGAGTAGCAGGAATGTGTCCTTCGTCCTCTTAAAAAATTGTGTGAACGAGCACTAGCCATTCTTGAAAAAAAAAAAAACGTGTCATGGATATCAAATATAAAAAATATCAATTACTTTTATGTTTAAAGCAAACAAAGAGGAACGCAGAAAGGAAAACACAATCCATTTTACTAGTGTCAGTGAGCAAAACTGCATTGAAATGAACAGAATTCAAATGAACAGCAAGTGGAAGGTGGGCGGAATCTGCGCCATGGCCACAATTAAGTTAATTGGACAAATAAATTGCACCTGACTGAACGTTTTCAGCAATTCGATTACTCATAGTAAAACGTAAAGGCCCAACCACTGGCACGCGTCGGCAAGCGTCGGCACGCGCCAATGCGTTGTTGCGTACTCCAGGGTAGCGTACCGTACTGCTGCCGAGAAGTAGCGACGCCTGCCTATCGAAGCTCGACCGACATTACTTATTGGGTAGCGTGGCGTTGTCGGCGGGCTGCAGGCATCCGGTAGATCATGGCGACCAAGCAGGGGCGAGACGATTTGCTAGTGCGAAACTTGCACTGTTTATTCAAAGGTACTTGAAAGAAAATAAGAAAAGCATGAAGTATGAAGTATGAAGTATGAAGTATGAAGTATCTCAATGTACATTTCGGAGCCCCTTAAATAGGCTCTCTACAAGTGTGGGCGGGATCTTGCTTCCGTCGAATGACACGTGACAGGCACGGAGAGAGGTCGCCCGTGGGCTCCGGCTCAGGGGTAGAGTGAATGACCTCTCCGGCGCCGTGGGGTCCGGCCAGGAGAAGGTGAAGGGGATGAGGTAAGCACACACGATGCCACGACCATGAGAGGAGGGGAAGAGGTCGCCCGTGGGCTCCGGCTCAGATAGTAGGGTGAATGACCGCTCCGGCGCCCGTGGGCTCCGGCTCAGTTATAGGATGAATGACCTCTCGCCACGTGGTGTCAGACGCCAACCCTAACAGCGTCAAAAGCGTCAAAAGCGTCGGTCGGGAACAGGGTGAAGCGTGGCGACGCGCAGAGATTTTGTCGACTGCCGATACTAGAAGTTCGACGACGCGTGGCGACGCTTCGCCGGCGTGCGCCAATCAGGGACTGCGATGCGTCGCCGGCGTCAACCAATCGGAGGCTGCGAGACCTCCGGCTGCTATGCCTATGATGGCCGCCGATGCGAAGACGCTGACACCAGCGATCGTCCGAGTTCTTTGGACGCAGGACGCGCGCGACAGTGTTCCTGAAAGACAGTGTTGCGATAGTGGGCCGAACGCGACACGACCGACGGCTGTGCGTAGTAAAAGTGCGACGTGCATCCGACCCGACTTCGAACGACGCCGACAAATCCAACCTGCCCACCGGTCTCAGTGCGATCGTCTGCTAAAACATCTAACCGAATCACAGTTGCCGCAACGTCTGTGCTTGGTGTACGTGTATTTTGTCGTGCTCGAAACGAATGGAAACATGCTTCCGAACTCCGCAGTCTGGATAATCAGCACTCGCCTACCGCAGATGATGTTACGTTACGCATAGATGATATACGTTACGCGCGTCCATCGGGTTCGTAACTGGCGACTGAACGAGCCCAGCCAAGCTGAGAAACTCTGTCGAAGGAAATGAATTTTCAGTTCCGTTTGGCGCTGAAACGATTTAATTATGCAAAAAAGAAGTGAGGCGTGCAGACAGGACACAAGAGTAGAGAAGTGGACAACACGAACGCCGACTATTAACTGAAGGCAGCACTGAGGCGAAAAAAGAAAGAAGACACAAAATTCATCTGCGCATGCTCAGGAATGGTAACACCACGTGTCAGTCGGGTACACGTGCCGGTCTACGTGAGAGATAACTGTTAAGGCACTTAATCTCTTCCTTATGTAAAGTAATCGAAGGCTGACTCACGCACGCACCTCCACCATTATAGATATGCCATGCCTCTACCATAAGACGCGTATCTTCATTCTTATGCCTGTACAATATGGCGCATTCATCTAACTCTGGTGTGCAGTTACAATCTCGGCAATGTAGCGAAAGATTAGAAGGCGATCCACCGGTTAACGACCTTTTATGTTCCATTAGCCTCTGATAGATACACCGTCCCGTTTGCCCTACGTAGAACTGGCCACAGCTAAGGGGAATTTTATATATAATATAATATTTGGGGTTTTACGTGACAAAACCACTTTCTGATTATGAGGCACGCCGTAGTGGAGGACTCCGGAAATTTTGACCACCTGTGGTTCTTTAACGTGCACCTAAATCTAAGCACACGGGTGTTTTCGCATTTCGCCCCCATCGAAATGCGGCCGCCGTGGCCGGGATTCGATCCCGCGACCTCGTGCTCAGCAGCCCAACACCATAGCCACTGAGCAACCACGGCGGGTAAGGGGAATTTTATAAACCACACCCATACGACAGTCAGTAAAACTGTTGTTCTTATTGTGCTTCACTGGACAAATATCTGTTCGTTTTTTGCCTTTTACCCGCTCCTTTTTTCTCTGTACGGCAGCGCATATCTTACCTAGCTTATTGGGAGCAGTGAAAGCAACATTAACATCATATCTACTCGCAACTTTTTAAAGCCTGTGCGACACTGAATGAATATACGGAATAGCCACTACTCTTTTTTTTGCTATTACTGCTTTCTGTAATCACGTCCGTCCCTCTCGAAACCGACTTCTTTAGGCGCTCAGCCACAGTGGCCACTGCTACACTAGGATAACCTGCTTCTAATAGGCGCCGGAACTGCGCATTAAAACTGGCGCTCATTTTGTGCATGGAGGATCTGGTGAGGGAAGACTTAAGGCACGACATGGCAATTCAGTTTTTTACTACTTTCGAATGCTTGGATTGAAAGTTTAGCAACGGCTTCGAAGATCTTGGGGAGTACTGCCAACAAACATGATTTTGTTCGAAGATCAAGGAAATGTCAAGAAACTGAATTACGCGTCACTGAGGAAATTCCTTGGTAAACTTTAATCCTCCCCCAAAAAGTTTAAATTGCTCACTTACTGAGGTAGCAGCGGAATCGAATTCTTCCCTATTGCAGAAAATCAGGTAATTCTCAACGTAACGAAATATCTTGATAACGCTATCACCTAATACTTTCTCTAAGCAGTTGTCAACCTTACTCAGGTAAATGTCGCTAAGAATAGGGGGCAACCTTTGAGCCAATACAAATGCCTGATTTCTGCAGAAGAACGCCATCTCTCCACCCAATCAGCGTCGACTTCAAGTGCATTGAAATAATTTCTAGAAAAGCTCCAGTGGAAACATCGCATCTGTCAATAAAAGCCGACTCTTGCACTTGTTCTTTAATGCACTCATTTACGGAATTTAGCAACCCGTCATGCGGCAAAGAATAATACAGGTCTTCGATATCCATACTAAAAGCTGTACAATCACCAGGATTTTCCTCTCTCGAATACTGAACTAGTGCCTGAGAATTACGTAAGCAAAAGGGGTCTGAAAAAACTAGTGAAGCTAAGCAGTTCTGTAGGTAACTAGCGACACAGACCTGCCACGTTCCTTTCTCTGACACTATAGCACGAAAAGGAATTTCTTGTTTATGGGTCCTGGCCGAGAAAAACGGTTCTAAGGTGAGGGATTTAGCTTTCTTGACATTACAGACAACCCTATCAAGATTATGTCTTGACAAGAGGTCAACCGCACGTTGCTTAACTACCGAAGGCTTGAGTTTTACTGGCTGTAAGTTCTTTTCTATGGCTGAAATCGCTTTTTCTGAAAACGTCATCTGGCATAATTACGAAATAACCTTCCTTGTCAGATATTACTGGTCTAAGTTTATGCTCCACAAGATAATCAACTAACGGGCGGACAGGGTCAGACGTCTTAAAATGAGAATTTGATTGTTTAATGCTAGCAATGCAATCCGAAATACAGCGTGAGCGTTCTTCTTCCGGGACGAACCTGGTTATGCAGCGCGGTATGCTTAAAACGTTAACGGGTTTTATGTTAGGCTTAAAACAGTGCTTAGGACCTAAAGCAAGGGTTCTTCTATGGTTATCACTTAAAATGGCGTCTCCAAGAACTAGTACGTTATTTGACGGTGAATTATTAGAAAAATGTTATATAAAAGGTCGTTAACCGGTGGATCGCCTTCTAATCTTTCGCTACATTGCCGAGATTGTAACTGCACGCCAGAGTTAGATGAATGCGCGATATTGTACAGGCATAAGAATGAAGATACGCGTCTTATGGTAGAGGCATGGCATATCTATAATGGTGGAGGTGCGTGCGTGAGTCAGCCTTCGATTACTTTACATAAGGAAGAGATTAAGTGCCTTAACAGTTATCTCTCACGTAGACCGGCACGTGTACCCCACTGACACATGGTGTTACCATTCCTGAGCATGCGCAGATGAGTTTTGTGTCTTTCTTTTTTCGCCTCAGTGCTCCCTTCAGTTGATAGTCGGCGTTCGTGTTGTCCACTTCTCTACCCTTGTGTCCTATCTGCACGCCTCACTTCTTTTTTGCATAATGAATCCTTACCAACTAGCTCAGCTTTCTGTCGTTCTAAACGATTTAATATATGGCACTCCTGACTTCGTGTGGTGTGTGATGTGGTGAATGGACCGTGTGGAACTTCGGGTGGTAAACCGCGGAGTGTTTCGTGTGGTCTCAGGTGACTCAAGTTTAACGGGCGAGCTCTGTGCTGTTTCCAATGGCCAAGATAACTTTCGAAAGCGAAAGACACTAGTAACCGAACAATGGGAAGTACGTACCTCATCACCCATGCCGACCGCTTTAGCTGATTCGGCATGTGAATCCAGTTCAGTACAAGTTCACAGTACTCCTTCACTCACTTTTTTTTCAAGTGCATGCGTCTTATGTGCTAGTTGGGGACAAATCGCTCGTGCAGCACTCAAGAACGCTGACGCACTGAAGGAAACATGGCACAGCTCAGTCATGTTTGAGTCAGTGTGTCCTATACTTGAGCACTGCAAAAAGAAATGATCTGTTTGCAATATATGCACCGTGTGCAATGCATAGGAGGACCTGCATCATGCAAGACCTATGCACGCAGCCACGTATACCAGGATTGCTTCGATGCCTGCATGAGAAGCAGAGCGTACCGAGTCGAGGAAACTGTAATTGGCATTTGATCTTTTTTTTATGGAAAGAGCAGATGGTGTGAATGCATTTCGGGGAAGGTGAAAAGGTGTCATCAGTGCTTTGTGCAGTCGACATATGCTTAAACTGCCCAAATCGCTTAAGCTACCACTAAAACGTTTCTCGCTGCGATACTATAAACTGTAGTCAGGAAAAAGATAAATTCAAAACCAAAACGAGGTTTGCCTCAAAGCAAGTGTGTGTGCATGTGTGTGTGTGGCTGTAGCGTACAGGCATCAGTCTTTTTTTTTTTAGTCTTGCGAGCTGTCTAGAGTGCCATGTTACCACTAAGATCATCACCACCACCACAATTCACAATTCTTAATCTTTTCTGCAGCTGTACACTTCCTATAATTCTGAAGATGCAAGAAATGTGGTGAAAGCAAGTTTTCAATCAACGAAATAAAGTGGTGTCTGAAAGCGTTAAGATGTATGGAAGCATACTTGTTCCCTGTTCTCACAAGTATATTCAATAGTTCCCTAAAGTCTAGTACGTTTTCTAGCACTCGGAAGGTGGCATAGACATGGCTCACGCATAAATCGGGTGCTAGACGTGCAGTTACTAACTGCCGGTCTGTATCTATCCTCTGCAGTGCATCAAAAATATTTGAATCGGTATTGCATTCGTTGCTTTGTGTTAGTGCTAAGAACATTTTAATAAATGAACAGCATAGCTTTTTGTGCCGACGACTTAAAACTATTTGAGACTGTCAACATTATTCACCACTGCATCGACCTCCAAAAAAATATTCCTTTCACTCTCAAACTGGTGCAGAAACAATAAGGTACTCTTACATGCTTCCAATATTACGGCATTAAGTTATATGCGGAAAACACGCCACGTTCAATTTTCATACACCCTTCAGTATGCTCCACTGCCCAGAGTCGATGAAATGAAAGATCTTGCTGTGCTTCGACAAAACGCTAAGCTTCTCTTCACACAGACAATCACACATGCCCTTCACGCTCTTGGAATTGTATGTCGTATATTGCATGATTTCCACTCACGCGTTCTGTTTCTGAAATTGTGTTCTGCTATGTGCCTTGTACTACTATAGTATGCCTCTGTAGGTGGGGGTGCAAAGTGCAAATCTAATTCCGACCTCATTGGACGCACACAGAATAAATTGATATCTATGTTCAAGCACCACTTTTGCAATTCTGGTTCAGCCTTCTGAAATATACCTCAACTCGCACCTCTAGACTCAAGACTTAATTAATCAGACCTTTCGTTCCTGTATAAGGTGGTCCATGGCATTATACATTCCGCAAAGCTTCTTGAATATATGCAATTGCTCATGCCTCTAAAGTATACCAGGCAGCATTCCACATTCTTTGCCTGGACTTGTTGCAAGACTGTGCTATACATGACTCGACTCCAAAAAAGATGCAATGAGAATTGTGGCTGTATTGACATACTTTAGAGTTCATTTCCTGTGTTTTGCATATCTGTAGATAATCATATATGATTAACTCCCTTTTATCCTTCCTCGCTTTCTTTTTCCCTATTTGTTTCTCTATCTCGCATTGTTTTGTCTACGACATTCATATTTTCTGCACATTTTATCTCACATATTGCTTTTTAAGTACACCAGTACGAGGGCTCTCTAGCTGTTCCTGGGCACTATAATAAACGATTGATTGGCTGATGTTTATTGTAGTATAAAATCGTGCTTTTTAATTATGTGCTAGTATATTATTTCAGTGCAGTAGCTTTCGTGCAATTAAAAGAAAGGCATGAATTAAGGAAGTGCAATAACATGCTATGTGCCTGATCATATGCATTGTGCTATTAATTTCTTCTGAGTTTTAATAATGGTTGGCTACTGTACCCAGTGTTGTGCAATCAAATAATATGCCACAGCAATTATTGCGTGCTTCACAGAACAAATTGAATGTTTTTCTCAGCGAAAGCATCATAGTAGGCTGAAAACAACAAACTGGTATTTTTTTTGTGATGAGCTGAAGTGTGTAAATTGTGAAAATAACCTGTTTATATATATATATATATATATATATATATATATATATTTCTTACATTATGCAAATGAGCTGCCCCCATACATTCGATTAAGTGCTTCAATAGTACGACTTGGCAAAGGGCAACGAAAGACACCTATTAATACTCTCCGATTCTCAAGCTCGCATTATCCGACGGTACGTCATTTCAGGAATGTCGAGAAAGGCGGACTTGACATGTTGAAACCAGTTGCAATAGAACATGACCTTTACACAGTGCAAATGTTTCTAGCAATACACTCAATGTGATGGCCTCCCGATGCGGTGTTGATGCTTCAAAACAAAGTAGAATAATAAATGAGGTGCTCCATGGGCAAGATTTGACAGAATCAAGAATCGGGAGGAGACAAGATACGAATGACGAAAATTTTAGCTATTCTAGATGTTCTTTTGTGAGTGCTACAGGAGTTTCAATTCCCCCTGTTTGCTGATTTTCTCAGAACCCACATTTTCACGTTTCTTTCATGCACCAACAAGTATAATTATATTCACAAGGATACTTTTTATCTGCATCCGGTGATCGTATTTCATCGGCTAACAAACGTTAAACGTTATCGCTCGGCGCAGGACGCGCCTGCACGTATCGGAAGTCTCGCGAATGTTATTGGTGGTTCTGGTCGGTTGTCTGTTGTCGAAGAACCTTGTACAATCTGAATGCATACGCGACACGAATTGCGTAGTAGTTTCTGGACGGCGCGCAGGCACCAGCGAATACGCTGGAACTTTCAACGACTGATGTATGAAAGCCGACGCGCTCGACCCGCAGATCAGATTTTCGACGATCGCCGACTTAGCTCGCCGCGTTCGTTGCGAATGAGTGTTGGTTTTGCTGGGCACAACTTCGCCTAATAAAGAGTTAAATTTGTAACTCCCAATTTTGACTATGCATCATTTTACACCGTCACTACTACGTGACAATATTTCTAAAACAGATTTTCAATGATGCCTTTGCACGCCCAATTCTTACATAGTTGGCTGCGCCAGTGAGCTACCAAAAATGAAATCGTACAACAGCTTTTGATATGGTATGGCATGGTCGTGCAGGTGTTTGCAAAGCGATATTGTAGACAGACGGAGCGCAAGCGCGAGCGCTGATGTCGATATGTTGTGCACTATTGTTTCTTCAAAGGTAAAAAGAAACTGTTGGGGCAGGTGTACATTCATTAATCAAACGTGTTTTTTATATGTAAACGAGCATACATATCACTAACTTATTGTTTTAAGCTTAGCTTACAGCAGGCTGTTTTAGGCCGGACTTAGACGGTTGAAGACAAGATAGTCAAGCAAGAGTGCGCCACAGTCGAGGAGCGAGCGTCGGCGCGCGTCAGAGCTTCTGTCCAGTGGTTGCGTGCCCTTTTCCTCCAACAGAGGCGAAGCGACGCGTTCGCTTGTCGGTGCGTGCGGAAGCGTGCCGACGCATGCCAGTGGTTGGGCCTTAAGAGTGAAAATGACTGATAACTAGTGAGCGGAAGTTTATCTAAAATACCATTTTTTTTCTTACGTACTTATCGTGCCTATTAACATTTAAGCACGAACTATGGGTGTAGAAAGGTTTTAGTGGCATCTTCATCGTGCCTACGAATGCCCATTTCAATGCTGGTGCCTATATTGGATTTTCTGAGCCTAAAAATTCCATTTTCCGTGTTCTGTCCTGTAGCTTCCCTTTATTTATAATGTCGTAACCCCCTGAGGAACTTGGCTGAAGGCAGCCAATAAATGCCACAAAGCTTCGCCGGTGCAAAGGCTGTTATTTGCAGCAGGCGAGCGCATCGCTGCGAGAAAGGCTGAAACTGCTCTATGCGACGATATGCTTTGAAGGTGACAGCGTACTTTTGCGCTCACTTGACGTTTTTAAGCGACATCCTCGAGAAACGTGAATGCCTCGAGCGTAACTGTGACCCGGAATGCGAGGCTCATTTTGGGCATTCAGGAAAGGTTCGCCGCCATCTACAATGATTTCGTCATCATCCGCAAAGCACGTTGCTGATACACTTAGTTTGAAACTTCAGCCGGTCTCTGAAAAAATTCCGGGTTGTCGGTACTGAAAGCACCGTTAGAGGTTCTGACCGGCAAACATTCTTCGATTCCGGAGGGCGTTGGATCGCTGAACGTTGCGACGTACAAGTACGTGCAGCTAACTTCAGTGTATGTTGAGCGTTCTTTTTCTGCATACACGAACTCGTACTCGCTGAAAACAGACAGCATGGAATCTTAAAATCATGAGATGGTGCTTGTTTGTCAAGGCTTTCATAGCCTTACTCATCGTATCTAGTTACGCTATTAAGTCGTTCGTTCGTTCGTTCGTTCGTTCGTTCGTTCGTTCGTTCGTTCGTTCGTTCGTTCGTTCGTTCGTTCGTTCGTTCGTTCGTTCGTTCGTTCGTTCGTTCGTTCGTTCGTTCGTTCGTTCGTTCGTTCGTTCGTTCGTTCGTTCGTTCGTTCGTTCGTTCGTTCGTTCGTTCGTTCGTTCGTTCGTTCGTTCGTTCGTTCGTTCGTTCGTTCGTTCGTTCGTTCGTTCGTTCGTTCGTTCGTTCGTTCGTTCGTTCGTTCGTTCGTTCGTTCGTTCGTTCGTTCGTTCGTTCGTTCGTTCGTTCGTTCGTTCGTTCGTTCGTTCGTTCGTTCGTTCGTTCGTTCGTTCGTTCGTTCGTTCGTTCGTTCGTTCGTTCGTTCGTTCGTTCGTTCGTTCGTTCGTTCGTTCGTTCGTTCGTTCGTTCGTTCGTTCGTTCGTTCGTTCGTTCGTTCGTTCGTTCGTTCGTTCGTTCGTTCGTTCGTTCGTTCGTTCGTTCGTTCGTTCGTTCGTTCGTTCGTTCGTTCGTTCGTTCGTTCGTTCGTTCGTTCGTTCGTTCGTTCGTTCGTTCGTTCGTTCGTTCGTTCGTTCGTTCGTTCGTTCGTTCGTTCGTTCGTTCGTTCGTTCGTTCGTTCGTTCGTTCGTTCGTTCGTTCGTTCGTTCGTTCGTTCGTTCGTTCGTTCGTTCGTTCGTTCGTTCGTTCGTTCGTTCGTTCGTTCGTTCGTTCGTTCGTTCGTTCGTTCGTTCGTTCGTTCGTTCGTTCGTTCGTTCGTTCGTTCGTTCGTTCGTTCGTTCGTTCGTTCGTTCGTTCGTTCGTTCGTTCGTTCGTTCGTTCGTTCGTTCGTTCGTTCGTTCGTTCGTTCGTTCGTTCGTTCGTTCGTTCGTTCGTTCGTTCGTTCGTTCGTTCGTTCGTTCGTTCGTTCGTTCGTTCGTTCGTTCGTTCGTTCGTTCGTTCGTTCGTTCGTTCGTTCGTTCGTTCGTTCGTTCGTTCGTTCGTTCGTTCGTTCGTTCGTTCGTTCGTTCGTTCGTTCGTTCGTTCGTTCGTTCGTTCGTTCGTTCGTTCGTTCGTTCGTTCGTTCGTTCGTTCGTTCGTTCGTTCGTTCGTTCGTTCGTTCGTTCGTTCGTTCGTTCGTTCGTTCGTTCGTTCGTTCGTTCGTTCGTTCGTTCGTTCGTTCGTTCGTTCGTTCGTTCGTTCGTTCGTTCGTTCGTTCGTTCGTTCGTTCGTTCGTTCGTTCGTTCGTTCGTTCGTTCGTTCGTTCGTTCGTTCGTTCGTTCGTTCGTTCGTTCGTTCGTTCGTTCGTTCGTTCGTTCGTTCGTTCGTTCGTTCGTTCGTTCGTTCGTTCGTTCGTTCGTTCGTTCGTTCGTTCGTTCGTTCGTTCGTTCGTTCGTTCGTTCGTTCGTTCGTTCGTTCGTTCGTTCGTTCGTTCGTTCGTTCGTTCGTTCGTTCGTTCGTTCGTTCGTTCGTTCGTTCGTTCGTTCGTTCGTTCGTTCGTTCGTTCGTTCGTTCGTTCGTTCGTTCGTTCGTTCGTTCGTTCGTTCGTTCGTTCGTTCGTTCGTTCGTTCGTTCGTTCGTTCGTTCGTTCGTTCGTTCGTTCGTTCGTTCGTTCGTTCGTTCGTTCGTTCGTTCGTTCGTTCGTTCGTTCGTTCGTTCGTTCGTTCGTTCGTTCGTTCGTTCGTTCGTTCGTTCGTTCGTTCGTTCGTTCGTTCGTTCGTTCGTTCGTTCGTTCGTTCGTTCGTTCGTTCGTTCGTTCGTTCGTTCGTTCGTTCGTTCGTTCGTTCGTTCGTTCGTTCGTTCGTTCGTTCGTTCGTTCGTTCGTTCGTTCGTTCGTTCGTTCGTTCGTTCGTTCGTTCGTTCGTTCGTTCGTTCGTTCGTTCGTTCGTTCGTTCGTTCGTTCGTTCGTTCGTTCGTTCGTTCGTTCGTTCGTTCGTTCGTTCGTTCGTTCGTTCGTTCGTTCGTTCGTTCGTTCGTTCGTTCGTTCGTTCGTTCGTTCGTTCGTTCGTTCGTTCGTTCGTTCGTTCGTTCGTTCGTTCGTTCGTTCGTTCGTTCGTTCGTTCGTTCGTTCGTTCGTTCGTTCGTTCGTTCGTTCGTTCGTTCGTTCGTTCGTTCGTTCGTTCGTTCGTTCGTTCGTTCGTTCGTTCGTTCGTTCGTTCGTTCGTTCGTTCGTTCGTTCGTTCGTTCGTTCGTTCGTTCGTTCGTTCGTTCGTTCGTTCGTTCGTTCGTTCGTTCGTTCGTTCGTTCGTTCGTTCGTTCGTTCGTTCGTTCGTTCGTTCGTTCGTTCGTTCGTTCGTTCGTTCGTTCGTTCGTTCGTTCGTTCGTTCGTTCGTTCGTTCGTTCGTTCGTTCGTTCGTTCGTTCGTTCGTTCGTTCGTTCGTTCGTTCGTTCGTTCGTTCGTTCGTTCGTTCGTTCGTTCGTTCGTTCGTTCGTTCGTTCGTTCGTTCGTTCGTTCGTTCGTTCGTTCGTTCGTTCGTTCGTTCGTTCGTTCGTTCGTTCGTTCGTTCGTTCGTTCGTTCGTTCGTTCGTTCGTTCGTTCGTTCGTTCGTTCGTTCGTTCGTTCGTTCGTTCGTTCGTTCGTTCGTTCGTTCGCGCCAGGAGTAGAGATGAACTCTCGTAAGGTCCACCTCGCAAAGGGTTCCATTAGGCGTGGGTGTCTGCACGCCCTGCAGCTCGCCAGTCAACGGCGCCGCGGACGGTGATTCTGTGCCGCTACATGGAAGCTGCAATGCTGCATGCTTCTTCAGACTGTGAGAAGCTTTTTATCCTTGTCTACGACTTTTCAGTTCAGGTGGCACTGGACTTCTCGCAATGTTATCCGGTAGTACCGGGGGATTCTTCTCAGCAACCACGTGGTGGCCTCTAAAGATATTTGCAGTAAGTGAGTTAAGGAAATCGAATAATGCGAGGATAATTCATATTTAAAACAGCGCCAGAAAAAAACACGGACAACACGGACGAGCGCTCGTCCTGTGTTCTCCCTTGTCCGTGATTTTTCTGGTGCTGTTTTAAATATGAATGATCCGTACCAACTAGCTCGCACCCAAACCCTTCTGAATACGAGGATACCTTGGCAGACTTAATGTGCCTTTGAATCGGCAAGCCTTTATCCCATACAGGCGTATACAATATTCCTAACGCGCACAAGCACTGTACCATAACACAGTACTAGAAAATTCAGAATATTGAATTATACACTTTAGTAGGGATATAATTAACCGCAAATACATTCACATTTGCAATAGAGGACATTCGCGAAGCCCAATTTCAAAAACAGACAGAATTGACAAACAGTGCCTCAACAGAAAAAATTCAGCGACCATTACGATACTCCATAATGCGAAATTTGAGCGCAGCTCTATACGAAGTATCCGTGTCAACATTTCGTATTATGATTACGTAGGTACACGGTTTATATTCGGAAGAGAACTCTTTGAGTAGCATGGCTGGCGCGCACAATCTGCCTCGTGCGACACATTGTAAACGGAGCGAAGTGTGGCGCGACTGCCTCGCTAATCGGGAGATCGCGAGAGGGAGCGCGTGGGTGACGCGTGGGCGCGATTCACAAAGCCACGGCAGCCATATATTGTTTCCATATATGGTATTGGTGCAAGCGCTCGCTGCATGCCTTATCGATGGTGTAATCGGTGAACAGACGACGGCGCGCTACTCTGGCGCAATCCCGTATAGCGGTCGTAGCCGCAGAGCTCGTCTTGCGCGACACTATAGGCGTTTCTTATCAACGCTTTCATCAGCCCTTCCTCCTCCGCTTTCCGCCTCACGCTCTCTTCGCTATCGCCGTCTTTTATCCCCCGCTGCGCTCCGCGTTCGCTCCTTCATCCTTCGCTGCGCTCGTTCGCTCGGTTACGCCGAAGACGCCAACGCTCAACGCAGGAACGAGCGCCTAAGAGCTGCGCTCTAAAAGCATTAATTTCGGAATGAGCAAACACAAAATTTTCGTTTTTATGTTAAGGTTGCTGCTTCTGAAAGGAACACGCATTAAGTAAAATAAAGAAAATGAGAAATCCCCACAGTGAGCAGTCGCGTTCGGTAAAAGCGGGCGGCACGCAGTTCCGCCATCGTTTCCGGTCTGGCGCCTTTAGCTCAGTCATTTTCCAAGTTTCATGAGTTTTCATCTTGACTTTCAGTATGGCGCATTGCAGACAACAGAACCGATTTCTATAACGCAAGAAACGCGGAGCCTTGAGCACATTATCGCGATTTACGAGGAAACGGGTCATACCGGCAAAGCCGAGCTGATTATGCTTCGGAATGGAACGATAACTCGAAATTATACGGCAAACCAAGAAATGCGGTTACCAAGTCTCTCATACACCGAAAAAAAACCTTTATCTTCATTAACGCCAGTCGTTGCTTATCTTGCGCCGCCGAAGTTGGTTCCAAATGCAAAATATTCCTCTAAGAATCGTGAATTCTAGAAATGAAGTCGGCGAAAGAAAAAATAGAGTATACAGAGTTGTAATGGCGGCTATAAAAATGTGTGTGTGTGTGTGTGTGTGTGTGTGTGTGAGAGAGAGAGAGAGAGAGAGAGAGAGAGAGAGAGAGAGAGAGAGAGACAAAGGAAGGACAAGGAGGTTGATATAAAAATGACGCGCGCAGTTTACAGCCGTCTTGCTACAAAAGTCACACAAGTGTATATCCTAAATGAGGAGTAGTGGAGGCCGAGTGTTGAGAGTCGAAACGCGGTATTATACTTTCAAGTTGTCAAGAATGCTCAGGCGAGAGAGGCGCAGGCACACAGCGGTCTCCCATGCACAGCTCCTTCGAGCCAACGGACTTCCGCACGGCAGCATGCTTTTGTATGAAATTATCTGCGGTGCACACAGTTGTGATACCATATGAGAAGAGTGGTAGGGATACGGGTAGGTGTATACATTATAGTACTGATACATGACAATTACCAGATTGGTTGTTACAAAATTTGGTTGTTAGTGAGAATGCGAATGCTGCAAGACGTATGTGTAGGCGCGGAAGCAACACACAGTTATTTCACAATGACGCAAAAGCGGAACATCGTGAAAATAATGTACTGACATTTGTGACTGTAGCCTCGAGTGCGAAAGGCGTATTTGAAATTCCCTCTGGGGTTTTGCTACGAAGAACACACTCCAATTTCATGACAATAAAATAATGTGACGTCGCTGTTGTACTCCGTCAGCTAGCGACCGAATGTAAATTGCAGTTTTTCTTTGTCGTCCACTGATCCACCTACTGAGACCTGAGAATCAGGAGTTTTAAACCACTTCCGCTGTTACCTTAGATCGCCTAAAAAAAAACTCGATTCCATTCTTGGTGTTGACGCGCGCTCACGAAGGCACATAGAAAGTTACGTCATTATTTAATGAGAAGAAACTGGGATTCGGGAATTTCAGGTAGGGTTGGGCGAATATCCGAAGTTTCGAATGTGAGTCGCATATTACCATATAGCTATTCGTATCCGAAAATCGCAAATGAAGTATTTGGTATTTTGGAATAATTAGAACAAACAAAATATTTCGCTACAACCGACTGTTAAAGTCTCGTTACTGTTCTCCGTCTGCTAAACAAGGTATCGCAAATTATCAGAATTGAAACAACTACAAAAGTTTTCGAAGCAATGTAGAAACAAAACGGGTAATGCAAGCTTTGTTTACGGTTTCGCGCAGAAGCCTAAATAACACCCTGTGATTTTTGCTAGTAGTCTGTCATTTAATGTCTTTGGCAGCTTAGTCATGCATAGCGGTTATATCTTTTACGCGTAAGGTCCAACCAGTGATGTTTCCTTTGCAACGGTTCTTTAACGTGTGTCTTCGGCACATAAGTCCTTCGGCAGCGTTCTTTCATTTTTTTTTTCCACAACTTCGTTCTGATCTTTTTTCGTTAGCACTTTACCTAGCACTTTTGCAAAGCTAGTCATACAGCAGCCATTCATTCTTGGAAAGTTTGTTCGCAACCAGATTCTAAAAAAAATATTCAGAGGCTATTCGTGCAGCTTTCTTAAATGACAAATGGTGGTGTTGTGTTGAAAACTTATCATTTTCCCTGATAGTTGTCCGCTTAGCACCAGTAGGTACAGGCGTGGTGCTTCCTAACTATACCGGAATAAATATTCCTGCTGTAAATATATGCGTCTGTGTCTGACTATTCAATATTGGATTCGATAGTTACTATTCGTATTCGATTCGTATTCGGGAAAGTTGATATTCGCCCACCTCTAGTTTTAAGCCATTTCAGATGTTGTTTAGCACCACCTAAAAAAATAAAGTTCAATTCAATCCTAGCTATACGAGCCCGCTCATCAACGGCACAAGGATATTTACGTAATTATTTAACGAGAACGTTGCAGGCATTCTGGCACGGTGTCAAGCACTGGTTTCATCAGTGGTATGACAACGACGTGCTTCTTTCAGGCATCGGACCGAATAGTGATGCTGCCACGGAACGGCTGTTCGCACCTAGATCGCTTGCTGCTCGCTAGAGATCTATGCATTTTAACTGCCCGTAAAACGTGACAGAAACACCTCGGAGCGTTCACACTTCTGTGTGTTGATTAAAAAAAAAACATGCTAGCTGTATAATTTAAAGGAAATATTTCAGGGCACGTTGACTGCGCAGCTGCGGTGAATGAAGTGTTGGAAAGAGGCTATTCGCGTGTTTACGGAGCAACGTTTCTTGGTCGTCGCCGCAAGAGCGGACAACGCTCCCAACCTTTAGTTAACAGTTCAATTAAATGATGCATACGATCTCGTAGCTTCCTTAGCTTCAGCCATATATGCCTCAGCGCGGAAAACGTGCAGCTTGCGGAAGACGCGGACCGCAAAGACCCTACAAGAGCGCCGCCTGTCCCATTTCGAAGGTTCCCGCTGTGCCTCCGCTGTGGCCTACCTCGGCTTTCACGTCACGCGCCGCAGCGAGCTCTTTATTGGTTGGTGGGAAAGCCATCGCACGGATCGTAACAACTGCGCGACCAAGCGGGTGGAAACCGGTCGCTGACAGTCGCAGAGGCCGCGCGACGGCTGTGATAATTACAGAGAGGGAAATCGCTGGCTGTCGCTGCATGAAAATCGCAGTATGAGAAACTGCCTTAACGCATAAAGCAGTGTCAAACTTGGATCAACAGCGCAAAATATTATGAAATATTTAGCAAGAAAAGACGAAGAGAAAATTTTCCCGCGTTTCCTATAGTATAGGTCCCTCTTTTCTGTCTGTCGCAATAATAGGTCAAAAGTCCCCATGGCAAGCAGGAAAAGACTAATTTCGTGAAATTTGTTGATCTATGGCGCATCGCCTATATGGTCACACGATCAGGACAGGACAAGTCCGTTTAGGCGGACGCTGCTCAAAGAATGGAAATGTGAATACTTTGATGTTAAGCATGCGTTCTACCCAATGTTCTGTATATAGCTAGGAAATAAAGCTCAGAAAAATGCAGAGGCTTGGAAACTACTGAGTGTGGTGTTTTAGAACGCGAGCAACAATTTGACATCGCAAGATAGGCCATGAAACGAGTAATTATTAATTTGGTTAATTAATGTAGGATAACTATCTAATCAAACGTCACAGAAAGTTGGAAGGAAAACGGCTAACCAAGGACGAACGGACCGACAGGCAAACTCAGAGACAGTGGAAAATGGGCGAACATAGCCAGCTTTTCTAGATGGATGGTTGTTATGAGCATCCCGTTTGGAACGGGCGGCGGGTTGTGCCACCAAGCTATTGTTATATCATTGCGTAATGCCCTACCTATGTTAAAAAAAAGAAAAGGAAAAAAAAAACACCATGAATTCCCATAAGCAAAGTTTCCTAACCCCTACTGTGGACTTTGTTTTTGTACGACTCTGTTTGTCGTTACCCTACTTTTCTTCTACCAATCTTCCAATCGCCTCCTACTAATTTATATTGTGGACATGTTTACTTTCCCCCTGCTCTCGCTGAATCCAAGGGCTTCAAGGAGGCTAGTAATTTCGGAATCAACCGCTGGGCAGATATCTTTACATTCCAATAAAACACGCTCCATCGTTTCCCTAGCTTTACCGCAGCCAAGCACATCCTTCTTCTTCCTTCTTGTATCTCGCTTTATAAATGCGTGTTCTAAGGCATCCTGATCTCGCTTCGAAAAGTAATGAGCTTCCCTTTGAGTTAGCATAAATTATTCATTTCCTTGTTTGTTTTTTCCTCATAAGTAGTTACTCATACCAGGTTTCTTTTCCATTGCCGCCACCTATGAGATTATCTCAGCATCTCTGACTTTCCGCTTGACGTTCTTTGTTGCTGTGTTGCTCACCATACAGGCCGCATGCTTGCTGGTAAGCTTCCTAGTTCTTTTCCTCCACTGTGAATCAATCTTATTCCTGTACAAATATCTGAACCCTCTCCCAGCCCATTTACTTTCTTCCATATGCCTCAGTCATTCTTCATAATTAATTTTACTGTGAGCTTCCCTCACTTCAAAACTACTCCAGCCCATATCACCCTGCATAGCCTAGGGATGGATGCATGTTATGAGCGTCCACTTTGGAACGGTGCGGTGGGTTGCGCCACCAAGCTCTCGTTATTTTTATTGCCTAATGCCCCACGTATATTAAAAAAGAAAAATGAAAAAAAAAACCCACGATGAATTCTCATAACCAAACTTTCTGAACCCCTATTGTGAACTTTGTTTTTGTACGTCTCCGTTTTTTGTCGTTTATCTACTTTTCAGCCATCAATCTTCCAATCGTGTCTTACTTAGAACGACAGAAAGCTGAGCTAGTTGGTAAGGATTCATCATGTAAAAATGGTGAGGCGTGCAGACAGGACACAAGAGAAGAGAAGCAGCGTTAGTGTTGTCCACTTCTCTTGTGTCCTGTCTGCACGCCTCACCTTTTTTGCATAACGCCTCTTACTAATCTCTATTGCGAAGATGTTTACTTTGCCCATGCTCTCGCTGAGCCCAAGGGCTTCAAGGAGGCCAGTGGTGACTAAATTAACCACTGGGCAGATATCTTCACATTCTAATAAAACATACTCCATCGTTTCCCTAGATTCACCGCAGCAAGCACATGCTTCTTCTTTCTTCTTATATCTCGCTTTATAGGTGCGTGTTCTAAGGCTTCGTGATCTCGCTTCGAAAACTAATGAGCTTATCTTTGAGTTAGCATACATTATTTATTTCCTGGTTTCGTTTTTTCCTCTTGAGTAGTTACTCGTGGCAGGTTTCTTTTCCATAGCCGCCACCCATGAGATTATTTCTGCCTCTCTGACTTTTCGCTTGACGTTCTTTGTTGCTCTGTTGCTCACACTACAGGCCGCATACTTGCTGGTAAGCTTCCTGGTTCTTTTCCTCCACAGTGAATCAATGTTTTTCCTGTACAAATACCTCAACACTCTCCCAGCCCGTTTACTTTCTTCAATATTCATCAGTTGTTCTCCATAATCAATTTTATTGTTAGTTTCCCTCACTTCAAAAGTTGTCCAGCCCACATCACCCCGCACAGCTTCATTTGTAGTCTTCCCGTGAGCGCCCAATGCGAGGCGTCCCACTGATCTTTGGTTGCCATCGAGTCTTGATTGTACGCCTGATTTCAAGCAAACAACCGCCTTTCCAAAAGTAAGTCCATTACACCTTTCCACATACCCCGGAGCACCTCGTACCTGTTGTATGCCCATAGCGCTCTGTATTTTATTATGGCTGCATTTCCCTTCCCCTTTACTGTTATTGTTTTTTCCTGTGTTTCCATATATCTATTGCCTTCGTTTATCCATACACCAAGGTACTTAAATTCTTTTACCCGAGGTATTTGCTGGCCCTGTATTGCAACTGTCTGTTCACTGTTTTCAGTGAATACCATAACACCTGATTTTCTAACGCTAATTTTCAAATCTAAGTTCTTCCTGTCCACCGATATTAGCCAGACGTTGCAAATCACTTTGCTTGTTATCTAGCAACACAATGTCGTCCGCATAAAATAAACCTAGAAGCTGCTGATCGACTACTGTACCCGCCTGTTCGTATGAGAGATTAAACCCAATATTACTTTCTTCTAGCGCCCTCTCCATCCTCACCATGTACAACATAAACAGCAGTGGGGATAAAGGGCACCCCTGCCTCAGTACCTTGTCGATATCAGCTTTCTCCTCGCTCCTCATCCCTTCACATTCAACGCAAACGGTATTTTCTAGGCAAATCTCCCTCAAAAGCTGTAGACAATCGTCGCCTAAGCCTTCCCCTTCCAGGATATCCAACAAAATGTTGCGGTCTGCGTTGTCATACGCTCCTGTAATGTCTAAAAAGGCCACATATAACGGTCTGCTTTCTACTTTTGACGTTTCAATATACTGAGTAAGAACAAATGAGTTATCATCCAAACGCCTACCTATTCTGAAGTCGTTCTGAAGTTCTGCCAAAAGTCCATTACTCTCTGCCCATGCTTGCAGGTTGAATTTGATTGCCTGCGTTGCTAACTTGTATATTACCGATGTAATGCATGGTCAACGGTCTATACGAGTGAATTATATCATTCTCCCCCTTACCTTCATAAATTAAATTCATTCTACTTTGTCGCCAACTGTCCGGTATTCTTCTATCTTTTAAGGTTTTTTCCACTGCTTTCACCAGAGCTTCCTTACTTTTTGGTCCTAGTTCATTAATCCGCCTAACGGGAACCTCGTCTAG
Organism: Dermacentor variabilis; assembly: GCF_050947875.1. NCBI lineage: Eukaryota > Metazoa > Arthropoda > Arachnida > Ixodida > Ixodidae > Dermacentor > Dermacentor variabilis. The sequence continues at coordinate 202,003,454 of NC_134568.1, forward strand.
CCCTGTGGCTGTGTGCTTAGGAATTTTCTATTGGGCTTTCTTCCAGTTGAAATTTGTCAGCAGCAGCTCTTTTTCCATCTGGTTCTCTTTCATGCTCTTCTTTTTTCTTCAAATACAACCTCGCCTATGCCTTGGAAAAATTCGGCTGTTATTTTTCGGATGTAATTTAATGCCGGACACGTACCAACTAGCGCTCCAAGCGGCCGCGGCAAGAAGCTAGCGCGTTTTGAATGGAACGAGCGGGTTTCTTGCGAATAATCAAAGCTGCAGGTTATTACTGAAAAATGCAGGTGAAAGACATGTTCTAGCAGACAATTCACACGAGACAAATGCAGTGATCACGCTGTGGAAAGTTAGACTTTTGTTCCCAGAGCGGTTAAAGATTCAGCAATGGAAGGCTATGGAAATGACGAAAATTTGTACTCGATTTTCGAGATAAAAACGGTAGCTGTCATAAAACAACGGCCGCTATCATAACAGCCGCTACAGCGTATGTTGTCCGGAAACTCAGCTTTCGATTGATGCCTATCTCGACTCTCTACACATGGCGTAACACTGTTCCCAAAAGCGATTTTTGAAACACAGTCATGCAAATTCACATGGTATCAATAAAAACCTGCGCGTATTACTGCGGCACCATCGGAAGCCGCGGCCTAGTGGTTTAATCGCTCGCACTTATCATTCCGCTCATGTTGGCAGGGGTTTGATACCGTGCTGTATGATATTTTGTTTTAACGCCAAGTAGGTCTGAGTTTGACAGCCTCCCACAATATGGCCGAAACACAAAACTCAAGATTTGGTTTTGGTTGTTTTTTTTTTTTCAGGAGGGCTCTTCAAATATTATATTTTTTTATTTTTACTTCGTAAAACGTGGGAATTGTTTGCTTATTTGTTAAGCCATTGCTGTTATATCAGATTTTATTCCTTGGACAACAACAACAAGCATGCGCATGTCTTCGTATTAGGCAAAAAAAAAAGACAAGAAAGAAAAAAAGCTATCGTGCTGTGTAGCATGGGCACATTGTCCCTTCACCATTCCGCGGAACTTCACAGCAATGCATATGCGTAAAGGAATGGGCAAAATTTTAGAAAATTTTATTTCAATATATCGGTCAAGTGTCAACAAGTTTCAACTGGCTGCGCCGAGAGGCTAGTCCTTACAAACATCTTCGTTCTTTCCCTTCTTTTATCCTTCCGTAACAGTATGCATTGATGACACTTAGTCGGAACACTGATGGTGCGTTAAAGCAGTGTTTTGGTCAGGGATGGGCGGTAATGTCACATGACAGGAGCAAATGGTTTCGGACCCTCTCGGCAAAGGGCGCATTGACTTGAAGAAGCGCCAAATTTAAACCTTAAAGCGATTTATTACAGGTGGAGTTTGAATGGTAACTGTAGAGCGAGTGTCATTCTGTCTATCTGCACGCGCATGTTTTTATGAAGCAGCAGGGAAAGAGAGGAATTGTATACGTGTGTGCACGCCTTGAGCATGCGTGCTTGCTGCTTGCGCAATTGCATTTGAGTATGCGCACGTGTTTGTGTCTCCGTATTTGGATATGCGCGCGCACGAGTGCGTGCATGCGTGTGCGAGCATATGCACGTTTTTGTGTGCGTGCGTGCGTGCGTGCGTACATTTTCGTGCGTGTGCGCATGTGCGGGCACGTGTATATCTGAATGCTGGCGAACGTGTATCGTATCTCTCTCTCTCTCTCTCTCTCTGTGTGTGTGTGCGTGTGCGTGCGTGTGCGTGCGTGTGCGTGTGTGTGTGTGTGTGTGTGTGTGTGTGTGTGTGTGTGTGTGTGTGTGTGTGTGTGTGTGTGTGTGTGTGTGTGTGTGTGCGCGTGCGTGCGTGCGAGCATTTCCTGTTTACAACTACTCTCGGGGATGAATGGGATTAGAGTCTATTTAAACCCATATGTAAATCTACGAGACAAGAACGTATGGCACTACATTTATAGCATTATCCCTTTCTGAAAGCGAAATGAACGAAAAAAAGAAAAAGGAAACCCGCCTGAGCCGTCAATATCGCCGCCCCAGCTTTCGACACGATGACACCGTCACCATCGACACGGCTCCGTGAGCAGCTACCGAGCTGTTCACTTTTGTTATATTCATTCCCTCGGCGGCAGTGCATTGTCTTGATGTCAGCGAAGTGCTAAATCTGCACCATCATCGCATCAGGCATCGCTTCTGCGACCAAGCAAGCTTGCGGCGGGACACGTTCGCTGCTATATTGACATCAAAATTTTAAACTGCTTGCCTTCTAAAAAACAGCATGAGTAAAAATAGAAAGCCGACCGGCCACAAGGAACATGTTTACGGAGGCATACTATTGATGACAACATCACAAAAGTCTAGGTGTGGCGAGGTTGACTTTACAGGCTTGCAAGGATTGATTGACGGGGCTAGTTGGGTCATTATCACAGAAAGAACAGCGCTTCAAGTTGTTTGTCAGTGTAGTGTGTGTGTGTGTGTGTGTGTGTGTGTGGTTTCTCCTTTGTGTCCCGTCTTGAAGCGCTGTTATTTCTGTGAGTTTGCAGGTCTTTTTCTATGTCAGTTGCGCTTTCAAAGAGCGTTTATTTGCAAAATATTTGTTCGGATAGCTCTTGCAGCAGAATGTTTAATCAAAATTTCTTCACTCGGCTAGATAATCTCGAGGACGGGCTCCAAACTACTCACTTGCTTTAGCCACCTAAAATGAATTATCGAAAAGTTAATTAACGTAGTTTCGTTAATTACGCACACAACTTCTCAACTTACTCCGTATATAGAGGTTACCAATCTGAACACTCGAAATGATGTCACCAATATTTGTATTGGCTTAGTAGTTTTGTTTGGTGCAGTTAAAAGGTAGCCGGCATATTGATATTGCAGTAGACTTATTATAAAGCAAGTGTGAAAACTTGGGCAGGTTACTTTGGCGCACATCAAGTTCATGACCTTAAGCGCATGTGCCCAACCCTGTACTTCTGCCTTTACAACCGATTCTCTTACATTATACGAGCAGCACCTCAGCACTACCATACATCACGAAAGGTATACGAGTACATTGTGCGCGCTCCCGACTAGATTTCTGAGCGTTAGTGGCATCAGGCTCGGTTTTCTGGCATTATCACGAATAAAAACAGCTGCCTGGACGAAAGCATTGTATACATTTTCAGTACTGCGTAGCATATGGAGAAGCGCGGACATGTTCACCCGTGAGTAAAATTATGCGGACCATGGGAGCGCGCCGCAAATTGAATCGACGCACCTTTTATAGCGGCGTGGCGCTATACTGTCGAGAGTCGCGTCAGAGCAGCAGTGCGCATGCGCGTCCCATCATATCTGCCGGCGTGTCGTATAGCTTTCCCTGGCGAGGTTACGGCGCTCGTCGACTTCGCTGTTTCTTTGCTACATCACATCTGCGTCATTGTTTCATAGAGTGGCTGCGGCAGAGCTGGCTCGCACGTTCGCCGAGCATTGGATTCCACCGCATGCCGCGCGGCTAACAAGCTCCATTGACGCCTTTTGATGACTCGCACAGAATTGCTTGCTCCCTGCGGCGGCGTTATACAATTGGAAATGCTTCCAGCCTACACTGCCGCAAAATCAAGGAAGGTTTTGCAATCGATGGTTGCCACCCAAATGGGCTGCGACTGGAGTATTAGTGGTGCCCGTATGTATCGCTTAAAGACTGAAAAGATAAAAGAGCTATCTTTTGAAACTGTTCAACGAAGACGACAGCAAGTAATGCGCTGGCAAGTCTCTCTACACCACTGCGGGAACATTGCCTCGGGCCGAAAGATAAGAATAGGGCAGTAATATGCCGCACGCTGCTATAGAGTTTAATTCACGTCTGGCACTAGAACGTAGATTACGTTCCGTAATTGGAGAAGGAGGCAACCCGAAGATTTGTTCGTCTCTTGAGTATTAGGGCAAGCTGACGTGCTACTGTTGCTTTCAGATAATATATTGTTGATACTCCGTCGCACTCCATGCCGCGGTAGCAAATATTGGAAGCGTTTCCGATACTATAACACCCCAATAAGAAGCAAGGCATTATGCGCGATTCATCAAAAGGCCCGACAGAAGGCAGTAGGCCGCGCGATAACAGAATCGCGACGCGCGACGGTCGCGCTAGCCAACTCTGCCGCACCAAGTCAGTGAAACAGCGGCGAGGATATGACGGAGCAGAAAAGCGGCGCTCCGTTGACGTTTAGTGTACGAGCAGAGTAACCGTTCCAAGGAAAGCAATAAGACACGCTGGCAGTTATGGTGGGACGCGCATGCTCACCGCCACTATGGCTCCATTCTCGACCGCACCACCAGAAGGCGCGTCGACGCAGTCTGGCACGCGCTCCCGTGCTCCGTATGCTTTTGCTCATGGGTGTACGTTGGAACGAAAAGTACTGAAGTATTAGGATGAGGGGTTTGCTGCATATACTTTGGCTGCCCAATTTTAAGACGTAAAGAAGAAAATACTGCGATTTTGTGACAAAAAATGTTGACGTACGTACAGTAAGGCTGATTCTTGGGCTAGTTGGTACAGTTTACTCATAATGGCAAAGCTTTTAGCGCAATTCAAGAAAACAGAGACGTGACAGATGCACAGGAAAGTGTTTTGTCATTTTACCCGAAAGGCAGTTCACCAGCAAGGCAAGGGATGCTATCACGTCTCTGTTCAACAAGCAGCGGAAAGTTGCATTATCTAAGGTGAAGACAAAAGCAAAAAAAGCTACCCATTAGTCTAAACCTTGACCTACTAGCTATGCGTGTAGATAATAGTGAAAGAAACAGTTTGCGGATATTGCTTTCCGCAAAATCTCACAAAGTGGGATGCCCTCTAAGGGTAATCATTTCTGAGTGTGATTCTTGGCAGAAGACCGTTGCCGGTTTTCTGAAAGAAAAATTAAATCTTTTGGACATCAACTCGGTTTGTGGTAGAAAATTCAGAAAGTGTTGAAGAATTTTTAGCAGATAATTCTGAGAAGCGCATGACTGCCATGTCTGTAGACGTAAAAGATCTGTATTATTCGCTCCCTCATGACCAGTTGCTTGCTTGTGTGGAAGACAGCATCGATTGCTTTGGGTCTGTCGCGTTTCAGAATGCTGCTGGTGCATCAGTGGCAGGGTTCATGGAACTTTTACAGCTTTATCTAAACTCGACCTATGCGGAATGGAATTATGGTGTGTATTTACAGAAACGTGGTGCCTACATAGGGTCTTGCAAAGCGCCGGTTCTTAGCGATTTGTTTTTAGCTCAACGTGACAGGACGGTAGCCATCCATCTACAAGATTTTAAGGTGTTAAAGGTTTTTAGATTTGTTGATGTTTTTTAAATTTTAATATACAACAGCATAGCTAGCGTTGACAGGACCTTACACCCTTTTTAAGACTTTTTAGGCACTGTTTTAAGCTACTTCATTTGACCCATAAGCTACCGGCTGCAACAAATTGCAATATTTAGATTTAATGTTCATTTTCGCAAAAACCCATATAAGCTGGTATTGCCACCCTAGGGCTCACAAACCACTCCTTTAGTAATCATCCTCCCACTCGAAGCTTGTTAAACGGGCAAGTGAACCATAGAAATAAGTTTGTGGCTCGCAAGGGGTGGTTTACCGTATTCCGTTAACTTGTGGTCGGGTATACTGTTAAGAACGGCCAGCTGCAGTGCAAGTTTTGCCAACCAGTTGCGACTGTGGAGGCAACATTCCGGGAGAGTCGCCGCCAACCTCTAGCCACGGCTTGACTAAGTCGACTTTGTGTCGGTAACAATACGCGCATCCTCCCAATGCTAGCAAAACTAACATCCATGTCCTACAGAGCATTCAAGGCCAAGCCCTACGAACATGTCTGGGGTTACCTCGAAATGCTTCAACCGTGGCAACAATTGCCACCGCGAGAGACCACCCAATAAGGACCTATATAGATATCGACGCACTCCGGGTGCATGTTCGCCATATATCCAGAGTCCCTGACCACCATCTCGCTCGCTTGCCTGAGAAAAGACCCAAGGCAGCGTTCTCCAGATCAGTTGCGGCTAACCGGCACTCTTTGTCTTTGAGGCACTCACCCGCAACAAAAACGCCATCCCCTATGTGGTGCTTGAAGAAGCCTCCAGTGTACCTTGCTGTTCCAGGAATAGTGAAGAAAGCTAGCCTGACCACCGCGGCTCTCAAGCAGATCACATTGGAACTTCTGCATTCTTCATACGCTAACCGGATTCATGTTTACACGGATGGTTCTGTCTCGGAAAATTCTACAGGCGCCGTTGTTCTACCATCTCAATCGGTCGTCATCAAGTTTAAGACTTCTCATGTAACGACATCTACAGGTTCTGAACTGGCCGCCCTTCGCGCTGCTGTCGAATACATTGAAAAAGCACCGCCCAACAAATGGGCAATATTTTGTGACTCGAAAGCAGCCCTCCAGAGCTTGCGAAGTTTACGACGTGGCAATTATGAACAGCTGGTGTCACAAATCAACGAAACCTGCCATTGTGCATCTGAAAGAGGACATGATATCATATTTCAGTGGCTGCCGGGACATTGTGGCATCGTTGGTAATCACCTCGCCGATGACGCTGCCCGACGTGCCCAGGCTGGCTCACCAACACTCCTTATACCTTTATCCAGTGTCGACGCTGCAAGAGAGCTTCGCAGTCTCGCTCGTACAATCACGTTAGGTTGCTGGCATACACCACAGAACTCTAAGTGTCGTTTACACAGCCTCGACCCATCACTGAACCTTACATTACCAGCGAACCTTCCACGACGTGACGCAACACTGCTGTGTCGGCTGTGGGTAGGAGTAGCATTCACCAACTCCTACAGCTATCGTATTGGAATGGCGGATTCACCAATGTGCGCTAAGTGCAAGTGTGAAGAGACCATCAGTCACCTTCTGTGCCACTGTTCTCGCTTCGATAATCAACGTGCGACTCTCCAGTGTGCCTTGAATAGACTGGATGACAGGCCATTTACGGAAGCGAAGATCTTGGGAGCCTGGCCTCACAGCTCATTGGCCCAGAAAGCGGTTCGAGCGCTTTGTCGCTACCTGAGGGCAACAGACTTGAGTGACCGACTATAGACATCCTACACCTAAGTTCTCTCTCTCTCCCTCTTTCACTCCCCATTCCCCTCCCCACGTGTAGGGTAGCAAACTGGACTCAGTCTGGTTAACCTCCCTGCCTTTCCGTCTTCCCTTCTCTCTCTCTCCCCTCTGCGTCGCTTCAGCTAGTATGCGTTGTGACTGAAGGAGTTCGACGAAGCAGGCTTTGTGCGCAACACGACAACGCGGACCTGATCTCCTACGGGCGGGGGAGTTGCCGCGGGAACGCCGACGGAGGCTCCTTCCCACGCACCGACCAAGACGCAAGACAACGCGCTACCCGGAACGGCTCCGAGTTCTACGAAATTCGTGTGGTGTCGGTTTCGGACCGTGAACACGTGTGTGTGTGCATGTGTGTGTGTAAACCGTACTGCGGAGAGGCGGCTAGTTTGCGATGACTAAACGAACGTTCGCGTCACCTTGTATCGCGGGAGGACCGAGTGTTTAAAAACTGCTGTTGTGCGGATGCTCGACAGACTTTTCTTAAGCAGTCATGTTGGACTGAGACACTCTCTCAAGCAGTCGTGTTAGACTGACGTACTTTCTCTCGCAGTCATGCTAGACTGATGAACTGCATGTAAGTACTGTAAATAAACCCGTATTCCTCGTTCTCGATGAGAAGCAGTCCTTCCCTTCATCAACGTCCTCAGCGTGGATACGTTGGACGACGGCATGGGCCAGCTAACTTGGAATTCATGCCGGACTCCAATTTTGACAACGGATCACGAGCGATGGGATTGAGCCCCCAATCCTGACAATACAGAGGGCAAACTGGCAGATGCTTCAATGAAAGGCTTGCAGAACACAAGCGAAATGTGGCAAGACCTAGGGACGGGAACCTTTCTGAACATTGCCATGATTGTCCCAGCAAAACGTGCAAGCCAATGTTCGGCGCATGCACACTGGAGGAGAGAAGCAAAGACCGCTGTGAAATAGCCGAAGCCCGCCTGATTCGAAAAAAGGGAGCAGCCTGTGCTGTACAACTTCAGTTAATCTTTCTGACAAGAAAATCGCGTTCCTGGACAGAAATGGCGTGCGCATGCGTAGAGTGTGATTTATCTTTTCTATTTTTGTATCTTTTGTATCTCTCCATATCTGCTTCGCGATATATACGCCTCTGTGTTTCAACAAACGTCAGTCCAAAGTCAGCTCTGTCCTGTGCCTCTGTCACGTCCCTGTCTTTTTGAATTGCTCTAAAGGCTTTGCCATTACGAGTAATACGTACAGTCACGTGAAATAAGAGCTCCGACACAGTGCCCGTGGTGGAACTGGCCCCTGGACTACAGGAGAGATATTCTGTAAGCATCCACCTAATGGACATGTCCATTTCGTCTGCTGCTGGAGTGCTGATTGGCTGTGGCGCCTGGCTGCTCTGGGCGCGCAGCTCAGCCCAGCCAATCAGAACTTCAACGGCAGGCGAAATGGCCATGTCCACTAGGTGGACTCTCACAGGATACCTCCCCAGGGCTACATTGACACACGAAATGCTGGTTTGATAAATACCAGCAATCAGAAAGTGTTTAGCTCTTGAATTTTTGGCATGTCGGCGCCGCTGTGCAGTCTTGCGGGACGTTTTTCCACGAGCACTACGTTTCAGCTAATATTTAAAGCAACTGTAAATCATTTCTTTTAATTTTTTTTTGGGGGGGTGAGCTTTATTTAGCGTCTAACCACTACAAAGTTATTTACAAAGTTATCAGTTAGCTCAAGACGCGCCTGCATGTATTTCTAATGTCCAGAATGTTGTCACGAATTCAACAGCGAGCGTTATCTAATCAGATCGCGCGCGTGAAGCGAATACAGGCGTACATGCTCGATCACATATGAGCGCCCGAGTTTGGCTGCAATGTATGAGCATTCCAATCTGATGAACCGATACCTCGATCCGTATACGCACAGGCGCCGACAAAAGTGGTATACTCCACGCAGATTGCTACTGCAGCGGCGTCGCTCGGCATTTTGGCGAGCTGAAGCACGAAACATTGACACGAGTCAAGCGACATGCTTGCAGATAATAAAGGGCACCCATTGGCTGTCTCGATCCCAGATGCTGCCTGTAGATGGCGTTGCCATGCAGTTTGCCGTTGCTCCGGCTCCCGCTGCGTGGAGTATACCACTTTTGTCGGCGCCTGTACATCAGAGTAAGCACTACTTTGCGCGCAGGCATCGTTGTGCTTTGAGTGTTATTTTTTTTCCAGTGCAAGCTCGCCCTATAACGAGTTAAATTCGTGACTTTCCCATTTGGAATTGCCTTGTTCTTCGCATGACTGCAACGTGACGGTGTAGACGTGCTACATTTTCATGTACCACTATTCTCAGATTTTGTTTGTGTCCTGTGCGTACGCGGCTGCGGCCCTCAAAAGTGCTAACGCGTACTCAGTTTACAGCCTGCAACAGACGTACCGTAGCTGCATGAATATAACTCGAGTTTTAAGCACGAAATGCTTTTAGCTTCCGTTGTCAGAGGCCTTCAAGTGACACTGAGTCAAAAGCCAGAGCTTTTATACGAGCACTCAAACGAGAACATACGGCCAAGTTACGAGGCCAAGTTGCCACAAATGCCCAAACAAGTTACAAAAAACATTGCTTCCGATTTCTTCCTAATGTTTGTTCACAATACCACTCAAGGTGTAACTTCTAGTATGCTGAAGCTTCATTTGTCATTTCCAGTAGCAACATTCAAAAGGCAGATACAGGGCACCATACACTTCATTGTCATCTTTTGGCGCTGAGACAGGGTTGCCTGTGCTCTGTTGAACGCCAGCGGTCCGTGAGTTCTGCGGCGCTGGTTTTGCGTCACCTCGAGAGATGGCGCCACGCTGCGTGGCGCCCCCTTCATGCGATTTTCTTTCTGTAGCTGGGCAGTGCGCACTGTCTACCTGGCGTCTTTCGCAACCTATCGTGCCGCCTTCAGCCGGTATTCTTCTAGCTAGGCATCGTCCATACGGACCAGTACACGGTATGGCGTAGTGTGGTGTGGTTGGGTGTGCCATTGCGAACATGCACTTCAAAAGTGCACCTCAATCATTTTAAGATTGTGGCTAGTATCATCTCCAACCAATCTGCTTTGCCGGTTGCCATTTCATGCTTACATCTACTCTCGATTACGCGAGAGCCAGCAATCTTTTTTTCCCAAAATTTCTTGCCTCAGAACGCGCGTCGCGTTATATTTGGGTTCGTGACACAATTATAACACTTTTTTTTCGTTTTCTTTTATGTTCTCTAGCATTGCCTCTGCGGCTCGCGCAAGAGCGTGAGAGCTGAGAGATCATTATTATTTTTTGACATCAAAAGGAAAGGTTATACATGGTTATGGAGCTCTGTCTCCCGCATAAAGTCCAAAAAGGAGCTATGATGAGGGCCATATATCAATTTGTGTAAGTCTGGCGGCCTATTGGGATGAAGACCCACACGGCTCAGATGACGTCGACAAGCCGCTTGCAGACCAGGCCATGTCCATAGGGAGTGCTGCAGGCCTGCGTCCCGCATAGGATAGCACGGGCATCCAGAAGAGGCGTCGATATATCCCCACTACGCGCGGCTGGACAGTGTGACAGGCGCACTCACGCAAACTTTCATTTGTCACTGTACATTTCGCGCCATCTTTGTTCTCCTGATTTAGAAAACTTTAAATGCTGTATCTGTGCGTTTACGGTGCAGTACTCGCAACCTTGAGCAAGACGATCGGCGCAGTGTCGCAGGCGCGTCAAACGAGTGGTTTTCGAAGTGACGCCGTGCATTACCGCATGCACGATGAGCGAAAGGCGTCGCCGCGCTCTGTTGTGTCGCGGGCATTTTTGAAGAGCTGCCTGTCGAATGACTTTCTTGGCATGCAGGACGACGCCGTTGTCGCCAACAGGCACAAAGACGTCAGTAGTGACAAGTAACTGTGCACGCACTTTTCCTTTCACATTATTTTGAGACGGCAGTTAGCAGTAATGATGAATAAAGCCCTGTGGCCATCCACATTTATGTGTCGTTTCCTGTTTCTTCGCGACATCACTTAGCGTCATATTAGGAATCTGATTTCTTCTTTTCTTCTAAAAGGCCAGAGTCCTTCTTAGGTTACGTCATTTACGTACAAACACAGTAGGCATCGCTTGCAAACAACATGCGAGGCACCGTGAGTGCATGTTTTAGCTGACTTGGCGAAAACCTGTCTGGTGCACCCACCAAAGCACCTGTAAGCGGCGCCAAGGCAGGACTTGGCTAATCCGTAAAAGACCGAGCAGTTCCATGATCAACAGGCTTGTCGTTATGGGATTCACAGATGCTACTTTGCTGCTTGCATTCCCTCCCCGTCACATACATCCAATGCATACTGGAACCTTCTTCGATGCTACCATGTGCGGCGGACACTGTGCGTAAATAACCTTTCTAAAAAAATTATCTCCGTTATTTTCCGAGGTGTTTCCGGAGCTGCCTATTTATTGTTCCGTTATCACATGCTTTCTGCGTCGCTCACAGATAACGGCTTCCTTTATTACCTCGACCTTTACTAGTGCGTTTCAGCTGTCCGAAAAGGTACACTACAGCTGGATTGAGTCAAAAGCTGGCGAAGCTGCCTAACTTATTATGGTTTGACAACACCTTGCTAACGCACTTTCCCAGAGAACAGCAGAGGCCGCTGGTGACGCCATACGGACATTGTCCTTCGACAACGAGCGTGACCCGCACGCTTTTACAATGAAAAGGTTTAGACGACCTTGTTCATAAAACACGAATTCGGCAGAGCCCGAACAAAAATGACCTTGTGTCAGTCATCACAAATGGTCAAAGAGAGTAGGTCCCAAAGCGGTTTATGACACGTTCTACCCGCGAGACGTTCCAGATATCCAAAACAGCTCATCCCAAAACTGCCATCGCCCTGTCAAAGTTTTACAGCCTGCGTCGAAAATGGGTGCTGCTCGCACCACAAGAGCTTTGCGTTTGCATTTGTCGCTCTAATGACAACCTTTGCGTCTTTGCGATGGACAACGTAAGCGCCTTGGAAAGGTAACTGAAGGCATGAAAGCATTGTGCATTTGCGGCTCCGCAACCACAAAGTGTATGGCGAGAGAATGGCGAGGTGGCGAGGCGTGTATGGCAAAGTGTATGGCGAGGTGGCTTTTTCTCGCTACCGGGCATGGAAAGAACGCCTGCGACGGCGTGGGTGGACGCGTTAAGCACCAAGCTTCGCTGCACTACTTGAGATCTGGAAGCGCCACCTCCATTCAATCGGCGCATGAGATCGTCTCCCAACTTAGCGGTAACCTCGAGAATGTGGTCCTGCTTCATGCGCCTGCAGCAGCCAGCGAGAAGCATCGTCAGTAGAACTCAGTATAGAGTGGAAGTCAGTGCGGCGTGTGCTAGGAGTTCAGTCGTGGCATGTGTGGATGTGTGCCCACGATCAGTCAAGCGGACATGAGCTGTCTGCTGCGAGGACGGCCGCTAGTCAGCTGATGGTGATTAAACTTTTTAAAGTAATTACTGCAAAGGTCGCACAATAAATTTTTTCGAGCACCACAAGTCGTCTCGAGTTTGTTATCTCTTGCATTTGGCCCCAGAAAACAAAGTAGAAAACACGTTCACTGTTCTCGGAACAATAAAGAAAAGAGGGGGGAAAAACTGAAAAACAGGTAAACCTGCCTTCATTTGTGGCAACCACCGTTTTTTTCCTTTTCTTTTCTCTTTTTTTCATGAACGCTTATCAGAGGTACTGCAAACACAATTTGATAATATCCCTCTATGTTTATTGAAGAAAACATGTACGCGTGCTTTCATTAAAAGATGACAATTGCTGACATCGTTGCCCAGACGGCCAGCGCCCGCGTGTGAAATACGCGGCTTCTCAAACCGGCACCGCATGACTGCTTTAGACGCTCTTGTCCCTCTATTTCAGTTCAAATATGCTTATTCTTGAGCGCAAATGTAAATAACTTGATAACATTTCAATCAAAATCTCACTAATGAAGTTGCATAAGAAAAGTATTTCTTGGTCCTTATGTGCGGGTTTTCTTCTTATTCCTGGGTGATTCCACGAGAGATCGAACATGCATGTCGGCTTGATATTTTTATTTTGTCTGGTTATTATGTATGTAGGCATATTAAAACTGCACGGAACCGAAAATATTATTCCCAATAAGCGTTCCTAGTTTCTGTAGATATATTATAGCCGCTTAATTGCACCCTGCAGTAATTAGGAGCAGGACAGGGTACTACACAATGCTCATTACCAATAGAAAGCAAGTGAAAAAGTATGCAGAAAACGCCAGTGTTCTGCGCCCATATTCACAAAAAATGTCTTGCGCCATAGAATTGTTCGTAAGCGAAAATGTCAGCCAATCTTGAGGCTGGACAGATTATTAGCGAGGGCGGCTGGCCAACGGCAAAAAGCACTTGCGAACGCAAAGCTTCATGAAATCGGCCCCTGATGTTGTAAGCCTCATACTACAACAACAACAACAACAACAACAACAACAACAACAACAACAACAACAACAACAACAACAACAACAACAACGACGACGACGACGACGACGACGACGACGACGAAGAAGATGACGACAACGGCGGTGTTGGCAATGTGTAGATAAAGAAAGCGACAACGAGAGGGAAGGGACATAATAAGGGCGTAATACCGTGCGCAACGCCAGTGTGACGCGACGCTTCCGACAGCGGCGCGACGCTTTTCGTTCCTATAGTTACAGGTGTCGCCGAGAGAAAGGGCGAGCGATAACCAGCGCGAAGAACACCACAGCGACACGCAGGCCAAGAAGCACAGAGAGCGACCAAGGCCATTCTTTCTTTCCATACGAGGACCCCGATTCAGGTCACGGATTTCTGCGACCGGGCCCGGTGCTTACACGATGGCACTTCTCGCCCAGCGCTGGAAATTTGTGACTGCTCGTTTCCTTCCGATAAGGTACGCCCGGCGCCGCGGTTACATCGAGAACAAACACACGCGCAGCGGCCAGGTGAATCGCGATCAAACATCGGGCGAAACGCGCGCGAGAAGCCCACGGGCCGCATGCAGATCAGGCACCGGCCCCGCCAGCACGGCGTAGCGTCGGGACGCTGCAAGCAGACGACGACCCCCAAGGGCGCCACGCGAGCGACTGCGATCGCCCTGCTGCTCTGCGCGGATTATTCCGGGCGTTACATCAGCGCTGTCAAGCGGCTGCGCCGACGCTTAAATGCGGCGACATACGTCGAACAAACGTGCGTCCAGCGTTGTGTGAATAGACCTGTTCGGTTGATTCAGAAAGCAGGCACGCATGCTTTGTGCTGCGTCGCGGACGCAAGTACAGAGAAAATACGTTACCGCTGGTGCCGCGCTCGGAAAATGCTTCAGACGAGAAAGAGGCAACCCATCACGTCACCGGAACTGTTGTGGCGGTCTCGTGGTATCAGATACCACTGACGTGTATATACACACGTTATGACCATACTGCCGAAAGCTGAGTCCATTTAGCACTCGACGGGACAAGAGGGGAGAGTGTGTCCCGCTGCGTTCCCAGCTTTCGGCGACACGGTCATTGTATGGCCTTCAACCACTACACCACGCCACCTCCACTTTCGCTGACGTGATGAGTCTTCTTTTTTCACGTCAGAAGCCGCGCTGAGCTTGACGCTGGTTTTGAACGGGTCGTACGAAAGGTGCGCTAATTAATCTCTTGTGGCGCTCTCGAGGAATTAAGGTTGGAATTCCAAGACGCGCTGCTATCGGTGTTCGCCCTGCGCGTCATGCCTTGAATGGTTGTCGGATCGGAATAGACGTGCATGCGAAACGCATAAGTGTAAATCTGCGCTGGTACCACACTAGCACGATTCATCTAACGGTTTAAAGAAGACGACTAAACAGCGATTGCCATCTAAGAAAGTCAATGTCATCTGCAGCTCGTTAGTGTGCCATGTCGTTTGTTTAGACATGCACTATGACCGGGATCGGCCCACCCGGGCCATATCTGGGTTTTATTTTGGCCTTTTTGCGCTAATTACGCATTATTGTGGCTTCTCTGTATATAGCTCCATACGCTAACTTGGTGCGTCTTTTTCATTCCAAGCTTCGATTCGACGCCTTTTTCGTTGTCCTATGTGAACTAGAAGGCCTCAAATCGTCTAATGTACGCGACGGAAGTGGCCACAAGCCCAGATCCCACGAATCCTAATTCAATCTCAAGTCGCCAAAGAATACCTTGCCTTGAAAACGATGTTGGAATTCACACTCCTCGCCCCGTCATTTGAATCAGACACGCACGAAAATTGAGCAAACAGGGAAATTATTTCATAAACGTTTTTCTTTAGTCTCAGTACACGTAAACAGGAGCAGCGACTAAAGCTTGATCGGCTTAACATCCAGCAGTATACCGCAATACCTGCAACACGGACAGAAGCAGCGTCTTTCGCCAGACAGGAGCAATATCGCGCCCATAATTGTGGCAGCCCAAGGGTTTAGCGTGTCGTCGTCGCGTGTCGTCGTCGCGTGTCGTCGTCGCGTGTCGTCGTCGCGTGTCGTCGTCGCGTGTCGTCGTCGCGTGTCTCGCTGAGAAAACAAGGCCAATTACGAAGATGGTGTAACCAAAAGTTCAGTTCAGTTTTATTTCCTTAAAGACGCTTTCGCTAGGAGTATTACATAAGGAGTGGGTACAGTTGATAATGCAACAGAAACACAGGTATTCAGAAAAGCTGTACAAGAAAGCTACATTTTCGCAAGTGCATAAAAACAGAAAGAATGACGCGTGAAAAAAGCAGGTTATTTTTCAGCCAACAAAGACACATTTTCGAAGGACGATGTCGGGCAAGTGATTTCAGAGACGTGGTTAAATTAACCAACCAAATTATGGGGTTTTACGCGCCAAAACCACTTTCTGATGATGAGGCACGCCGTAGTGGAGCACTCCGGAAATTTCGACCACCTGTGGTTCTTTACCGTGCACCTAAATCTAAGTACATGGGTGTTTTCACATTTCGCCCCATCTAAATGCGGCCAGCGTGGCCGGGATTCGATCCCGCGACCTCGTGCTTAGCAGCACACCATAGCCACTGAGCAACCACGGCGGGTAGCGATGTGGTGGTGAAGGGCGTTCCCACCTGATGCTTTGCGGAAGGGGCGGGGGGGAGGGGGAGAGACGAAGAAAAAGTAGTTGTATGGGAGCGCGGCCGACCCCAGATATTGTGATCAAAGGTGGCGACTTGGTGGGTCGATCGCGACACCAGTTCATGATACGTGTCCTCGCAAGGGTTTTAATGTGGTTTGAAACGCGGGAGACATTACAATCAAAAGCGTGGGTGGGCCCATCTCTAATAATACAGTTGCTCAGGTCAGACCTATCTTGTTTGCCTCTTTTTCCTGGCTAAGTCGGTGCCTCGCCTAGTAGACGCACCGGGGGATCTCCCACACAGCTGTGACGCGGATAGGGAAAGCACCAAGAAGTGCTGTGTCCAGGCGCGTACGCATTAATGCGCCAGGCGAGGGTAGATTTACTGGCGCGAGTCGACTCTCCCGGAGCATGTAAACGCAGGATCGTCGAATTAGGAATTATGGGAAGGAATTAACAGCGGGACTGCCGCACTGGTGAAGCTGCAAGACAGCAACGCCCGAAGCAGAAGCAAAATGGCGTTCCCCACGGCAACTTCGCTCGCCGCAGCGTGCTGTACGCGAACCTATTTCTCCAATGATGTGAAAGTTAGTCCATGCCGACAAAAGTAGCAAGGTGGAGACGGAACGCTACGTTCCCAAGCATTTTGCACAAGCGTCAGGCTCTCGGTAGTCGGTACAGTCGGCACTCAGCCACCAACGTGCACTCGGCCCACTACCAGAAACCAGTTACACCGGAAGTCGGCTGCACTTCCCTTGTACGACATCATGTGGCGCTACGTTCTCGCGAGAGTTAATGCGCTACATGTAAACGGCGTCGCATCGCCTTTCCCAAATGCGCTTGGAAATGCGATGCGCCACTGTCGCATTCATGTAAACGGGGCTAATGACGCTTCTAAAGTTATCAGTCGAGCCGCCTGACGTAGCTACTTCTCTGCTGTGCTTCATCATCATCATCATCAGCCTGGTTACGCCCACTGCAGGGCAAAGGCCTCTCCCATACTTCTCCAACAACCCCGGTCATGTACTAATTGTGGCCATGCCATGCCTGCAAACTTCTTAATCTCATCCGCCCACCTAGCTTTCTGCCGCCCCCTGCTACGCTTCCCTTCCCTTGGAATCCATTCGGTAACTCTTAGTGACCATCGATTATCTTCCCTCCTCATTAGGTGTCCTGCCCACGCCCCCATTTCTTTTTCTTGATTTCAACTAAGATATCTTTAACTCGCTTTTGTTCCCTAACCCAATCTGCCCTTTTCTTATCCCTTAATTCTTCACCTATCACCTATCATTCACCTATCATTCTTCTTTCCATAGCTCGTTGCGTCGTCCTCAATTTGAGTAGAACCCTTTTCGTAAGCCTCCAGGTTTCTGCCGCGTAGGTGAGTACTGGTAAGACACAGCTATTATATACTTTTCTCTTGAGGGATAATGGCAACCTGCTGTTTATGATCTGAGAATGCCTGCCAAACGCACCCCAGCCCATTCTTATTCTTCTGATTATTTCCGCCTCATGATCCGGATCCGCCGTCACTACCTGCCCTAAGTAGATGTATTCCCTTACGACTTCCAGTGCCTCGCTGCCTATTGTAAATTGCTGTTCTCTTCCGAGACTGTTAAGCATTACTTTAGTTTTCTGCAGATTAATTTTTAGACCCACTCTTCTGCTTTGCCTCTCCAGGTCAGTGAGCATGCATTGCAATTGGTCCCCTGAGTTACTAAGCAAGGCAATATCATCAGCGAATCGCAAGTTACTAAGGTATTCTCCATTAACTTTTATCCCCAATTCTTCCCAATCCAGGTGCTGTGCTGCTGTGCTTATGTGGGTGTTTTTGCAACCTTCCACGGTGGGAGCCGTACGTCTAGAGCCACAGCGTCCTGCGCGCTACGCTGTTGTACGGGACTGGCGGCCACGCATCGTTACGCAACTTCCCAAATACAATATGAGTCAGTTTTGGCACTTCGTAGAGCAGTAAACGGGGGATCCAAAATAACGGTGACTGTTCTGCAAATATATATTTCTCTATATTTCTTCCAGAACTAATTAAAAAAACGCTACTAGAAATGCTTATTTTACACTTTCGCTTGTTTACAATTGTCCTTGGCAGTGTTCTTCCTGCGCTTCTTTCCTGCGCGAGTCCATTTGATCTGGTTCCTTGTTTGTCAAGTTAAAGGAGAGGTGTATTTCACAGGCTTATCTGTGAGATAGATTTTATTTCATTCTATTTTGCGGGTTTACGCCTCTTTATGGCGAACGGTGGGCATTATTCACATTTGTGCTAGTAAAGGTAATCTCCCCCTCATTCGCATAGAAAAGTTACTTTGGGTTGGGCCCTCCCCGAAAAAAAAATCCTGGGTGCGTGCCTAGCTGTGACGTCAGCGTGGAGGAGAGAAAGTACTTGCTTAGTGGCGCTGGTATGCGCACGTCACAAATGCTGCTCGTAGAGTTCAATGCGATCACAAATGACATTTACTACCGCCTCGAATGGGAGGTGTAACTCATCATATCTTTGCAAGAGGTGTACGTCAAGCATTGCGCTTCGTACTTCTCATTACTCACGCCCGCATTTGCAATTCTACGTGCATTGCGAGAAGAAGCGCCGGAAGCCGTCAAGAATCTTCACTTCTTTATTTTTATTTTTTGACGGTGCAATGGAGGAGGGTGGGGAAAAGCTCCGGCCCTCCCCGATACCGCCATTGAGCGGTACTTTTACTACGCAAAACGTTCCCTCCGTCAGTGCAACACTACTTGAACAGTGCACATGTAACGGATACTGCCAGTCTGTTAAAGCCATTATACTGTCAGAACTAATTTCGTGCACTGCCTATAGAACAGAAGTAACAACTAAATCATTGTCCTTCTGCTGGGTCTCGTAAGTTTCTCTACTCGCGTGCCGAAAGATGTCAGCTAAGGTGAAGTGTTGCCTTTTCGCTTAACTAACAAGTCTTTAGAACTTCACCAAGAAGCAAGGGCCCGAACTATGAGGTAAATGGATGCAGCGGCAGAGATCCTCGAAACGCACAATCTGAACCGTAGCAGCAGTGCAGTTTGCTGTCGGCCAAATTATTTCAGCGTACTGCAGCGATATGCGGAAATAATTCGTGCACAATAACATCGTTTATCCTTCGTGTCTTTCTGTATCACAGAGCAGAAGTGCCATTCGGGCACATTGCACGGCGCGGAAATCTCCCGCTGCGACGCAACGGATTAAGCAACATGCAAGAGGAAAAAAAAGATAAGAAAGAAAAGGTAGCCCGACTCTCCAGAAACTTGTAGCGACTTTCCCCTGGAGAATATCAAGATGGCCTCGCGCGGGAGCCTTTCTTATCATTAGCATTTTTTTTAATGCCTCACAGAGCAGCAGAGGTCGAACAGACAGAAAAAAGAAAATGAAGCCGAGAAAAGAGATTAAAAACTACTAAGGAAACACCGCACTAACGGCACTCCAACGCCCGCTCAGATTCAGGCACCTGAGGCAAGATGCTTTCGTAAGAAGCCCTGATATTGCTGCGCTTCCGCTTCCGTTCATCAATCGCGACGCAGCTTCACAGTGTCGCTGCGGCGCACTTATTTCACACAACTGCGCGGCAGCTCAAGCGCGGCGTGTGCGCAGATCGTCAGTTTTTCGTTTGTTTCTTTCTTTCCTTTTTTTTTCTTTTTCATGACAGCGATGCCGCTAGTCCGACTAGATTTGGTGGAGAACGTCCGGTACAGACATCCGCTCAAAACATCCACAAAAGCTTCTGCGCAAAATGTCCGCGAAAATGTTGATGGAAATTTATTGAGATAACGAATGAAACTAGCGCAGTGAAATTTTCCTGCGATGTTTGGCACATAAAGCGTGATGTGCGCAAAAAGAAGTCTGATGGGGGGTAGTAGGGGCGCTGTGAGAAATCCTCCCAAGTTCTGTTAATTAGACCTGTTTTATGGAGCATTCATCGGTGCGTCTTTTCACAACAATTGGGCGTTTCGGGATGAAACTCGACCATGAATTTAGAGTACCCTTGGAGGAACACTCCTGAGGAACTTAAATCATGTAAGTGCTTTGAGAGCACTCCAGAAAATGATCGAATTTGTGCAGATTCGGGTTCTCGGTGCTTGCCAGGGAACTTAAACAAGTTTGGGTTTGCGACCTAAGCTTCATGCACCGCGACGAACATAGGAATAAAACATATAGGAATAAAACGTGAATTGGTAAGAACACGCTTGGCAAATTTCAAGGTTGTACGTAACATTAGAGGCGCCGAAATCTTCAAAGTGACGTCGAGCCTGTAAAACGCTCCTTTGAGCCCTGACTTTAAATTGTTGTAGGCAAACAGCAAAATATTTCTCCTTGCAATTTTGCACACGTATGCGGGGCACCACGTAAGTTTCGAATTAAACGCTGAAAGTATGTTTTCACTTTCAGAGATGTTACTTCAAGAGTGCGGCTGCACCTTGAAAAGTCTCTGGCGCAAGTGGCGAAAGAGAGATAGAGAGTACGATTGTGAAGAGGAAGAGTGTGGCCGTGGCACGGCGGGCGCAGAGGTGGTGAGGGGGGTGCACTAGGGTTGAGAAAAAAAAATTCCACAGCGCCGAACACGCGTCTTGGGCCAGATAACGCTCAGTCGCTATGTAAGAAGAAGCGCACCGGGAACCGTGGCCTCTTCGTATCGAACGGCGGAGTCGGCGGATGTGGCTTCTGAGCTAGATTTGGCGAGTGTTTCTGTGTACTTTTCCTTAATAAAGGATTGAATATGTTAGAAAAGTAGCTATATTGTTCTGCAGTTCAGGTGGAAACCGCCCCAAACTAGGCGTTCGTGCGGCGCTTCGTGTATTTCTGCGTGATGCATTGTGTCGACGTTCTTGTGGAAGTGGCATAAGTTGAATGTTAACGAGTTGAGCTTGTTGGTTTCCTCATTGTGCTTCATGAGTGCGTTAGTTTGGTGGATCAGTGGGCGGTATTTCTTTCTTAAGCGGGGAGCAACAACAGTCACGCTTATGTGTGCGTTTGGGCGAGCGGCTTGTATTGTGTGTATTACATCGTTCATAGACTCGATAGTTGTCGTAGCGTTCTGTATGCTGAAGTTCCTTGTACCTACATTGATAAATAAGTGTGTGTTGTCGACTAGTGTACCACCGGCTAATAGGATAATATCTGATGTTTGCGCCCCTAAACCGCAGAGGAATACGGCTAGTTTCCCAACATAAAAAACCTCTTTTTAAGGACAAGTACAGAAAAACACTCACTAAGTCTACCATACAAACCACGTCCACCGACTCTGCCGACCGTGCCACACAGAACAACACAACTGCAACAGTCACCAGAGGAACACTCGGAACACTGACAGCGGCAAGTGAAACGTGTCACTGGACACACGCTACTCCGAAAACGAAATCAACGGCAGTGAAAACAGACACAACCGTTGCAGACAACACAAAATCCACTACCGAAATGTTCACACAGACAACCACACGACCGCCTGCACGCGCACAGACTCAGACACAGAGCTGGAATTAGGTGACGCATGCGGGAAGAAACCTGCCAAACAGATCTGCGTGGGGTGTGTCCCACGCAGATCTGCCCGCCAAAAGCCACATAAATGACAGCCATTAAAAGTTAATAACCCTTCTCTGCCACGAAGCACCAAATTTCTACAGACTCAAAAACTTACCAAGAAACGTGCTAGCTATACCTTGCGTCACAAAACGTACACAGTCTGTACGCAGACTGTACGCAAGACAAGATAATCACTAAAGGACAGACACTGAAGGCTGTACCAGCTCTAGCTACGCACACTTCCACCACACCGTCATGCAAACTGGCAAACAACATTAAACAATGCCTCACTCTCACTTTTGAATATCCTCAAGGAACACTGCGAAGAACTGGAACTTTTTGGCCACAGACTTCTGAACATAGCTCTGACCCCGGATGAGATGAACGATTTAGAACATTACCACGAAAAACAGTCTAGGAAATTGGTTCGAAAATAGAGGAAGAAAGACAACTTTAGCAAGAAAAAAATAACTTTCTATGCACGCCAACAAGATGGAAGTCGAATCTAGAAATAGCAGACGTGGTGGAAGTCTCGACAAAGCTAAACCAGTCTTATGTTGTAGACATTGCAAAAACATTAATTAGGGAAGAAATAGGCCTGCTTAACAATGGCCTAATCTTTTTTCTCACGAACAGCACAATAAATGAACTCGAGCTCCACAAGGACTTTTCAGAATATTCCTGACGAATGCGTATCAGACATTTCTTTCGCAGGCAACAACGCACCAGGCACCGGGGCGACATCACTTAGAGCCCAATCTAAATGGACGCCTGAACCAGAACAAGCCATAGAACTCGGCCTATATTTTAAAACTGTCACTAAAGAAATTATAAGCCAATCCAAGAGAGCTAAGCAACCTAAATATATAACTGCCTCAGAGAGCCCTATCATCTCAAATGTTAGTTGCCGGAACGACATTGTCATTAAGGAAGCAGATAAGAGTGGAAGTATAGTTATTTGGCCAGTGGATAAGAACATGCACGAGGCTCACGGACATTTAACAAACCTGAACATTACCGTAAGCTAGACAACGATCCGACGATACCATACACACTGACAACTATAAACGGTGTTAAAACACTTTGCTGACGAATTGATAACACCGTAAGAATTCAAATTTCTTAAAGCAAGAGACAAAACTGCAGCAGGACGCTTCCACCCCCGCCCGAAAAAAATAAAATTCTACCCATTGAACTATACATCGCTAATATCCCAGGGATATTGGCGATGAATTTTCTTGCTTGGGGATTTTAATATGTCGAATATTATGTGGGAAAATGATCCCTTCCACAGTGTATCCTAACTCCTCTATGGTGCAAGATTTCTTATAAATGTGCAATATCTTTTCGCTCACCCAACTCATTAAGGAACCGCCAAGAATACCCTCGTCTGTTTCCAATAGACTTGACATTCTGCCTCTCAGACTCATCGTGGCCAGCGCTGCCATCGAAATCGCCGGAACAAGTCTCTACAATGACTTCGACCACAGTGAAAAGCACTGCAAACACAGTACCTAAACCGGTCTCAGCCAACGATGATGTGCAGGAGGAGGAGGAGGAGGAAAGAGAAAAGTAGAAGACAGGGAGGTTAACCAGAATAACGTCCGGTTGGCTACCCTACACCGGGGGAATGGGAAAGGGGAAAACAAAGATCACAGGGAGAGAGAGGAGGGAAAGAAAGAAAAAAATTGCGGCGAGTACGCTGAAGCGTGTGGTCTTACAGAAATTGTATCAATAGTCACAGATGGTCGCACAAACCCGTCGTCCTTAAGAAACACAAAAGCGCCTTCACCGCTTTATGGGCCGACGGGAGATGGGGGCGGTGTTCCAGCAGCACCCGCACAGAAAGCGGCCGATTGTCCAGTTTCTGGAAAGCTTTGGCAAGTTCTTGCCTCTCTGGGGCATATCTTGGACAGTGGCGCAGCAGGTGGTCGATGTTTTCTTCGGCGCCACAGACCTCGCATGCTGCACTATCAGTCACTCCAATTAATGTAGAGTATGCCTTTGTGAAGGCCACTCCTAACCAAAGGCGGCAGAGAAGTGTAGCTTCACGTCGAGGAAGTCCGAGTGGAGGTCGGAGTTGCAGGGAGGGGTTTAGTCGATGCAGTCGCGTAAGTCGTAAGTTTGGCGAGTTCCACTCGGTCACTGTGAGACTGCGTGCCAGGTGTCGAAGCTGCCTTGCAGCGTCAGTCCTCGAAAGCGGAATTGGAACGCTTTGCTCTTCTTGATGCGCTGTGCGAGCAGCGTTATCGGCGGAATCATTGCCACTGATTCCACAATGGCCAGGTACCCATTGAAAAACGACCTCGAGACCTTTTTGTTGGATATCATGGTAAAGTTTCACGACTTCGTCTGTCAATTGGTCATGACATCCGTGTCGGAGAACTGACTGCGTGCACTGTAGTGCCGGTTTTGAATCACAGAACACAGCCAATTTTCTAGGTCTTTCAGAATCAATGAATTCCAGTGCTCGACGCAGGGCCGTTAGTTCTGCCGCCGTTGAGGTCGTGACATGCGATGTCTTGAACCGCAGTGTCATTCCTCGCGTTGGTATAACCACGGCACCAGAAGAACTGTACGACGTAGTCGATCCATCGGTATAGATGTGCACGTGGTTGCTGTGCTTTTCATGCAGAAGAAGTAAGCTCAGCTGTTTTAGAGCAGGGGCCGGTAGATCTGTCTTCTTCTGTAGTCCCGGAATTATTATATGTACTTGTGGACGGCTCAAACACCACGGAGGAAATGCTGGCTTGGCTGCAGGTGCGTACCCTGAAGTAAACGACGCACGATGTCCACTGACAATACCGCTAAATGTCGAGCAGGGCCTTGCAGCAGTGAGGCTCGCCAAGTGGTGGGAAGGGGTCCTAGCATAATGCCTCAGATGCATACGCATTGTCTCAACGGTAATGTGCGTCGTGATTGGGTAATCCTGCGCAAGGGCAATGGTTTCAGCCATTGATGCACTACGTGGTAATCCAAGACATATCTTAAGGGCTTGGGCTTGAATACTCTGAATCGTAGGCAGGTTAGTCTTGCAGGTGTTGGATTTTGCAGGCAGGCTGTATCGCAGGAATCCAACGAACAACGCCATGTACTATCGCGCTCAGTATGAGGTACACCGCGCGAGCGTGTGGCCGTGCGCTCGGTATGGTCGTACACTGGCCCCGATAGTGGCGTGTTTTCGAGCTATCTGGAGAGGGTGTAGCTGTTCCAGCAAGCTCGCATCACCTCCACTTGCTTGCTTTCCCCTTCACCCTCGTTTAGGCTGGTTTTGATATCTGTTTCGAAAATGATAACTGTAGCCGCAGGTCGACGCCCAAACTTCGTAATCGGGCCCGAGTCGGTCCGCACAGTGGGTGTTATCTGGTGTATCAGATTGATAAAAAGGCATACGTTCGTCAGCTCGCAAAATGTCCCGGGTGCCCAACAGTGATCGACTTAATTCATCTCAGGTTTTAGCATTTACAGCACGCAAGCTGTCTTAGCACGCGCCAAATTTTTTTTATTCGGGCTGTATATATCTTTGACTGATCACACGACTCTTTCATGTCAGCGCACGTTAAAGAACCCCAGGTGGTCGAAATTTCCGGAGCTCTCGACTACGGCATCTCTCAGCCTGAGTCACTTTGGGACGGTAAACCCCATAAACCAAACCAAAGCACACGACTTTTCAGAAAGGCAATTAAGTACCCTAGACAAAAATAACCTGCACATGACCTTGCGTTTATGTATCCAGGAAAAGTACCCTCTGGATGAGCTGACTGGAAATTTGTGTATTCTGGTAATACCGGTAATGATCGGCGAAATCGGGGTTTGGGGCCATAGTGACAGTGCACTCAAAAATTTCGGAACCATTTAATGCATCTTAAGAAGGCGCGGTGTGTTGTGGAGCCATCACGCACAGTGGGAAGTTTATGAAGACGACGCATGGCCCTAGGAGTTGCGGCAAATGAACAAAGTAGGCTGCTCCGGCCAAATGTGAAATGCTGCTACAGTACGGAGAACGGCGGTGGCAGCAATGGCAATGCGTTGCCGCATTAGCACCGGGGTTATGCTAACACTATGTCGAAAACAATGCATGACCCACGTCCTGGCTGCTTCCACCTTTACGCTGGACGCTGAGGCGCATTATCAGTGCTAAAATCAGGTCTAAACGCACAGCGCTTCTTGGACGAAGAAAGCGCTGTCTTTGGTAACCTTCGCACGCCACGTCTGGTCGCTGGCAAAAGTGCTGCATGATCTTGCAGTTTATACTTCAGCGAAATCAAAGTGAAGAAGAGACAGATAAGGTGTCCTTCAGATAAACGGGGACGAGGGGTACCAGCGCGCTTGCTGGAACAGATACACCCTCTCCAGATAGCTCGAAAACACGGCACAATCGGCGCCACTGTACAACCTTGCAGAGCGCTCGGCCACGCGCTCGCGTGGTGTAGCTCATACTGAGCGCGATAGTACAGCTGTAACATAGCGTGTATAGATACTCCCCAACTTTTTCCTGCAAGGAACCTGAACAGGTGACAGATAGCAGTCAGCCTCTTTTTCACGTAATTCACGTGCGGAGTCCAAGATAGGTCTCTGTCAATTGCGACTCCCAAGAACCTGTGACTTCTGCTGTATGGTATAAGTTGCCCGTTAATAGATACGCCGTAAGCAGACATTGGCTTCCTCGTGAATGCCACCATTGCGCACTTCCCGCATGAAATTTCAAGTCCTTGTTCGCGAAGGTAGCAAGATGTCATTGTGGCTGCCTTCTGAAGCCGAGCGCGAAGCTGAAGTCGTGTCCCACCTGATGCCCAAATGCAGATGTCGTCCGCATAGATGGAAAATCGTACGGTGTTTGGCAGGTTGTCAACTAATCTACAGAGGGTGAGATTGAAAAGAGTCGGGCTAAGCACTCCGTCTTGAGGGACCCCTCGGCTACCGTAACGCTCGGATGTCGGGCTATTTTCTGTGTGCTCGTAGAATGGTCTCCTCTGTAAGTAGCTGCACACCCACATATATGTCTTACCACTAAGTCCGACGGCTTCTAACGTGCTAAGGATGGCTTCATGGGTGACATTATCATAAGCCCCTTTAACGTCTAGAAACAGAGCAGCAGATAGTCGCTTACAGGCCTTTTGGTGTTGCACAAATGTTATCAAGTCAACAACGTTGTCTGTTGACGAACGGCCACGTCTGAATCCGGCCATAGCATCTGGGTAGATTTCATAGTACTCTAAGTACCATTCCAGACGTGTTAAAATCATTCTTTCCAATGTTTTTCCGACACAGCCGGCACTTGCGATCGGACGGTATGAGGAAATGTCCAAAGGCGACTTGCCAGCTTTGAGAAGTGGAATGAGGCGAGTTGACTTCCACTCTTGCGGAACCGTAGCCGTCTGCCAGGAGTCGTTGTACAGGAGCAAGAGTGCCTTCCGAGCTTGGTCTCCTAGGTTACACAGGGCACGGTATGTAATGCCGTCCGGTCCTGGCGCTGAAGAAAGCCTACACAAAGCCAGCGCAGCTTCTAGTTCTTCCATAGAAAAAGGGCATTTCATGCGGGGATCGCGTGAGAACAGTGGGTGGTCGAGCGTTCCCGTACCCGTTCCATCGGAATTTTCCTAGCCAGCAATATTTCTGCAGAAAGATTCAGCGACCTCAATATCTCTACATTGTAGATAAAGTGCCAGAGATTTAAACGGGTGGCACTGACCAAAGGTTGTGCGAAGGCCACGAACAGTCCTCCATATAATCGACAAAGGTTTTCGCGGATCCAGGGACTCGCAAAAGGATGCCCATTGTTGCGAAGCCAGCTTGTTCATGTGACGCTGTATTTTCTTTTGTGTTCGTCTGGGAAATCTCAAACCATGATTGGACGTTGTGCGTCTATATCTTCGCTCCGCACGATGGCGAATTGCTCGAAGTTTTCCTAGTTCGATGTCGAAATGGGTGCGGGAAGAACTCTTCGTAACCAAATGCGTGGTTGTTTGCATGGCATCCTTTATCGCGCCCTGTAGGTTATAGGAGGTGCCGTTACGACAACAGTCTTCCATTATTACTTTGTATTTAGGCCAATCGGTGCACTGGACGGTTCTGGAGGGCTTGGAGCTAGTCAAAGCTTCGATCTACAAATAGGTTGGGATGTGGTCGCTACCCCGTGTTTCTAAATCCGAAAACCAGTGCACTCTTTTCGAAAGCGAACGTGAAACGAAGGTTAGGTCCAAGCAGCTGCTATACGCTGATCCACGCAGATAAGTAGGGCTTCCATCATTTGAGAAGCAAAATTCGCGTTCAGAGGCAAAGGACACCAACGTTCTGCCTCTATAGTTAACTTTGGAGCTTCCCCATTGGTAATGGTGGGCGTTAAAGTCACCAGTGAGCACCCACGGCTGTGGAGTCGATGTTAAAATTCCCCGTAGGCGCTCACAATCTAGACGGCTTGCTGGAGATAAATAGGCTCCAAGAATTGTGAACGTGAGCTTTTTCTTCTTCACTGTTAAGCAAACGTATTGATTTGCTTCGTCAGGAGGCACTGGGTGATGTACATAAGTCAAGTCACGGCGTATAAACACAACAACCTTGCTGCACTCTCCGTGGGTAGAGGACATAAAGCATTCATACCCGGACAGTCTGATGGGAGCTGACAGATTGGGCTCGCAAATCACGATAATGGGGAACTGGTGCGTAAAGACAAAATGTCTAAAGTCGGACATGCGTGACTTAAGCCCTCTGGCGTTCCACTGAAAGACAGATGCATTCTTGACTTCCTCTTGAAACGAAGGCATCTCTCGGGCCGTGGTTTTACCCTGAGCCGCAAGCACCGGACTCAAGGTGTCCAGCACCTGCAGTGCGCTCTGTGCCGACGGGGTTTTCATGCTGCTCAGTAGAATGCGCATGGCGTCCATAAGTGACTTCAGCATCACTATGACTTGGCGATCCTCAGTCGTCGTCCCATCCGCGGTTCGTGAGGTCATTGAGGGCGGCGCAATTTGATGTGACTCCGAGGAAGGTTGTGCTCGTGGAAGTGTAGGCCACTCTTCAGGAGGTGAGAGTGTTGCCCCAGTCTTCGTTTTCGCACTGTCGGTCTTTGTGGAAGTTGGCGTTGATACGGTAGCCGCTTTGCCGGAAGATGGGGTATATCTTTCAGTAGACGTGACTTTTCCTGCTGCTCTTTTCGTGTGCAACTTTTCAATCTTATATACTTGTCAATGTCATCAGATCTCTAATCGCCGGTCGTCAGACACCAGCAGCGTCAGCAGCAGAGGAACTTTCGGAGGCCCTCGTTTCAGTCCTCGATGGCCTTCAGTAGACGTTTTACCGGAAACAATTTTAGCAGTTGTCAGCATCCTCGCCCCTTTGTGCTGCAATGGAATGTCAGGTCGATACGATCGCGGCACGCTGATCTAGTTCTTCGAATCATCGCTATGAAGCCCCCACCATATGCTATAGCGCTTCAGGAAACTAACGTAAGGAAATACGAATATCGATTGGCAGGCTTCGTGGGTGTACACAGTACTAGCTTGTGGCTCTTTCCAGTGTGTGGACGCGGTGCATACGCACAACGCTTCAAAAGCATCAGTGTACGTACGTGCTGACTTGGATTTCGCGGTTCTTGACCCAGACGGCATCTGTGACGATGAGTTTGAGTGTGCAGCTGTTACTGTGAGGCTCAGAGGTGTGTCTACGACGATGGCAAGTATATAGAACAGGCCTATACGTTCTTCTGATACCTCACTACTTGAGTGCATAGTGTCGCGGTGTGGTGCATGGTTTGTGTTATGCGGAGATTTTAACGCCCGCCATCCGCGATGGTATAGCCATCCCTAAGACAATCGTGGGGCAGAGATTAACAAGATCACTATCAAGAATGATCTGCAAATACTGGATGACGGTTCATCTTGTTAAGAAAGGCCTGCTGAGGCGCAAGTTTTGCCAGCCAGGTGCGAGAGCGGCGTCGACTTTTCCTGGAAAGCCACCGCCACTCTCTAGCCACACGGCGTCACTAAGTCTACTGTGTGCGGAGAACAATACGCCGCGTCCTCAACCCTTCGTCGCGGGATTGCCGAGGTGAGTTCGACGGACCAGGCTTTGTGACTGAACACGCCACCGCCGACCCGGTCTGCCGTGAGCAAGGGAGTTCCCGAGGGTACGTCTTTAGAGGCCCCTTCCCACGCACCGTTCCTGACATAAGCCCCGAGTTCTGCAAAGTCCGTCTGCCCTCGGTGGGGTCCGTGAAACCGGTGCGGAAGCGTGTTCCGGACCGTAAAACCGGTGCGGAAGCCCTCCCGCTCAAAGGTGGCTCGTCTACTGATCGAACGTTTCCCTCACCTAGGGATCGAGGGAGGACCGAGTGTTTATAAACTGCTGTTGTGCGGCTGCTCAGGGTACTTTCTCTCGCAGTCATGCTAGACCGATGAACTGCAACGTCCTTATGTAGATACTGTAAATAAACCCATATTCCTCGTCCTCGATGAGAAGCAGTCCTTCCCTTCAACAACGTGCTCAGCGTGGACAAGTTGGACGACGGCATGGGCCAGCTACCATCTAATTCATGCCCGACTCCAATCTTGACAACTGGTTACGAGCGGAGGGATTGACCTCCCAATCCTTACAACCTACATTTATAGGTAGAGGAAATGAGCATTCCACTATAGACCTTGCGATATCAACGAGAGATGTGTGCTTAGACTTGTCATGTGAACCTGACCTGTGGGGCTCAGATCACCTACCCATATGGTTAACACCAACATATACTGCGGGCCGCCAGACTGCCGTGTATACAGTGACAGACTGGGACAAGTTCCGTAAGCTGATCTCAGAAGCACTATCTCACGCCAGCCTGTTAAAACTGACGAGTGAGTGTTTACGAGAAGCTACAGTACAACGATGACGGAGTATCGGCAAACCAAACCCTGATCTAAAGCTTGTGCGGCTCCGCGCATGTCGACGCCACGCTTATACGCGGGCCCAGCGCTCTAAACGACACACCGACTGGACTATGTATATTCGCATTGATGCAGTCATACGGCGGCATACAAAACAGCTTCGTCGAAAGAGTTGGACAGCCTTATGTAGTTCGCTGCATACTGGAAGTTGTTTTGGAAGTGTATGGCGCATACTGGAAGGCCCTCCGCAATCCCGAAATCTGCAAGGATCCTGCGGCTGCATTGTGCACAGCGACTGGCCAGCCACCAAAAGTTATAGCGGAGGCATTTGCAGACATTTTGTCTCTCCTGCATACAGTGACACCACAAATGGCGACCTTCCTTCTTTGACAAGTCACAGTACCATAACCGCTTCCTACGATCCAGCCTGCCAGCCTGCTAGATGGACGAGGCAGATTTCACTCTTGAGGAGCTGCGACACGTGCTCAGCCTCTCCAAAGGCTGCACTGCTCCAGACGAAGATGGTGTGACGGATCAAGCATTGCGGAACGTTGATAAGAGTTTTAATGACCGTATATTGGACGAGTATAATAAAGTATGGAGAACAAGTGTAATCCCTGCTGAACATAAATCGTCCGTGGTGACACCAATTTTCAAGCCCGGGCGCCCTGCAATGCACCTAAAGTCCTACCGGCCAATATCCCCGACTTCAAATATCATCAAGTTAATGGAGCGAATGGTCTTGTTTCGCCTAGATGTCAGGCTAGAAAAGGTGAATTTTTTCCCTGATGTCATGAGTGGCTTTCGTCGCCGGCGTTCAGCTCTGGACAGCATCTCAGACCTTGTCTTAGCGCTCGAATTTCCTAGAGGAAACAAGCATTCCGCCTGCATGCTGTTCCTATAGACATACAGCAAGCTTTCGACTCAGTTCTACATAAGGCGATTATTTTCGCTCTTGCAACCGTGGGAATTTTGGGTCGTCTGCCCCACTTTGTGCACAATTTTCTATCGGAGCGCCGGATGAAAATGCGTGTCGGAGGAACAACAAGTGAATACCAAAATGTGAAGTGCGGTGTCCCACAGGCCAGCGTTTTATCGCCGATTTTTTTTTTAACACCGTAACCACCGCGCTTCCAAGTCGTTTGCCTCGGGACAGTGACTTCCCTGTGAGCATAGCTATCTACGTAGATGACATTGCTCCGTGGATAAGTGGCCCTTCGCACCTTGGTCCACCGCTTCGTGCAAGCTTGCAAAGAGCTCTAAACGCGACTTCGCAGTACTTGGGTGAAGTTGGTCTGTATATATCAGCTGCTCAGTCGGCTGCAATAGCATATCACCCTAAACAACGCGCTCGTCGAACAATGAGCCGATTGTACCTTGACGAAACGCCTACAAACTGGGTGCGACAACACCGTTATTTGGGCTTAATTGTGGATGATCGCATCTCTTGGCATCCTTCCTTTAAATTTGTACGACGCAAATCGCCCTCCCTCCTTAAGTATGTGGCCGCCTTGACTGCTAAAGGTACTGGCTGCGACCAAAGAACGGCTCTCCAGATGTACCAGTCATCTGTACTCTCAGGCATGATGTATGCGTTACCAGTCCTGAACGTACCACCTAGTTTGATGGCCCCACTGGAACGAGATGATCGCGTTGCCATTCGACTAATGCTTGGATTACCTCGTGAGGCGCAATCTGTTGCATTATTCACTGAAGCGCATCAGTTACCCTTGAGGCTGCAAGCAGGCAAGAGAGCTCTATATCATATTGAGCGTCTGCATCGCGCATCAAATGGTCAATGGCTCCTTGATTGCCTCATTCACCGCCCGTTATCTCGCATGAGAAAAGTGGCGGCATTATTAATGAATATCACTGCCATTTTTGAGCATGCTGCTTCAGTTACGGCTCCGACATCAGAAGATATCACGAAACACGTATTCCCCATTTACCTCACAGTCCCTGACATACACAAAAAGTCTGATATGCCTGTTTCGGCAATATTCCAACTGGCTCAGTTTCACATGTTCGAAAGATTTCCAGATTATCTTCAAGTACTCACAGATGCATCTGTATATAGCGACGGTAAAGGCGCCTCTGCAGCTTTTTTTCTGCCCTTCGACTCAAGCACGACGTATCTTTCAAATACCTCATCCAACTTCGTCAACAACTGCGGAGCTAGCAGCGACTAATGTTGCACTGAAATACGTGCAAGAGGTGTTCACCACATCGAAGATTGCCATCTTTACGGACTCCTGCGCTGCCCTTAGCAGGTTACAACGCAGTCAGAATGATTGCCCAGTTGTGCGCAGCATTACTGACTCTGCAAACAAAATTTTATCACGTGGGGTATGTCTCGTTGCTCAATGAATACTTTCACACGTAGGAATCGCCGGAAATGAAGAGGCTGATCGACTATATCTTCAACTTGCGCTCACAACAACCGTGTCTGCCCTAAAATTTTGTGCAAGCTTGGTGACGCTCGTCTGCTGATTCGTAGCCACCTACTGAAGCAGCATCCAGACCAGCGCGTTGCAAATGGAACGTTCCCGCCCCGTGTTCGCGGTCGAGGCTTGCCTCGTCACGCTAGAGCGCAACTACTGAAGCTGAGGGTTGGCTGCGTGAACATGCGCGAACGTTTATACAGACAAGAACGTGTGACCAGTCCGTCGTGTACATCTTGCGGCTGCTGCGAGTACTTCAGCACCTGATATTGGAGTGTCCCGCTTTCAGTGCGCAGCGCACGTCGCTAGTGAGAGACTATCATCTCCTTAGCCTGCGGTGTACGGCACTCGACGAATGTTAGTACCCAAGTGGTTGTGCGACTCGACACGTTAAGGCTCATCGCGCTCTACTTACTTTACTAGAACTAACTGACTTAGGCTGACTTTTGTGGCGTTCATACTATTTCTTCTATATGACATTCTGTAGTCGCGTGACCTTCAGCGACCGGTGTGGGATCTGTACTGTGCGTTCTACCTTAACCTTTTAGATTTGTCCTGTTGCTCTTTCTTTCCTCTTTCCTCCCCTCCTTCCTATCCTCCATTTCTGTGTTGCTGTCACCTCCCTTCTAGAGAGTAGTCGGCGTTGTGCCCCTTCCGGTGGCAGTTGCCAGCCTGCTCCTCGCTTTCCCCTTCCTGTTAAATGTATATATGTTTTCAAAAGAAATAATAATAATAATTGTTTTTACTACTCGACCCCCAATCTTATTTCCGAAATAACATGCTTGCGAGGTATCAGTGTTCATTGGCTACTTCGATTTAAACGTTGCCTCGAGCGAACTAAACCGATTAAAAAGATGAAGATTTTAAGAAATTATAACAAGGCTGATTTTCCTTCAATTATTAAAGAACTCGCAGTGTTTCTCGATGAATACTTGCGTGAATTTGACAGCCGCAATGTTCAGTCAAACTGGTGAGTCTTTATTAATAAAGTTATTGAATTAACAGATAAGCACATCCCTGTTTACACGATCAACTTTAATCTAAAGAAACCATGGTATAATCGTCAGCTAAAACGCTTGTATAATAAAGAAAAGCACCTGTGTGAATCAGCTAAACTAAGCCATAGAAACGTTCGTTAGTCAGCCTACAAACAGAGCACTGATGAATACGTGCAGGCCCTATAAGATCCCAAAGATAACTTCCTAGGCAGCAGATTAGCTTCCATGCTTAAAACTAACCCTAAGCAATTTTAGCGCGTAGTTAATTGTAAAGACGATAATATAATAATGTTCAAAGACTTCAGTGGTGACGATATGCCAGCAAACCAGTGTCCCAGAATACTGCATGACGTTTTCGCAAAACATTTTTCGTTGCCCAGCCATTCCACTCCGCTCCACGTACTATGATATGAACATGATGAAATGTTTCCTCTCATTATCTGTTATGACTATGTCGCAAGCAGCATTAGGTCGCCAAAACCGTTCTCTGCAACGGGTAGCGATCAGATTAATGTGAAATTCCTTCAAAGCACAGTTCGCTTCACGTCAATCATCTTAACTAAAATTTTCTGGCAATTGCGGAACAATGGTGTGCTTCCATCCGAGCGGAAAGTCGGGAAGGTAAATCCAATTCATAAATCAGGCCATAAGCATTCGCCTCTAAATTACAGACCAATTTCGCTCACTAGTATACCTTGTAAGCCACTAGAGCACATATTCGCTTCTCACCTAGCTACTTTTTTTTGGAGTCACATTAATTTTTTTGTACCATCGCAGCATGAATTTCGCAACTCATACTCGTGTGAAACTCAATTAACACTTTTTTTTGCACAAACTAAACACTATTCTTGACAATAGGCCCTTGGCTGACTGCATCTTTCTTTATTGTTCTAAAGCCTTTGACAAGATGTGTCACAAACTGCCCATTTATAAATTACGACTACTTAAGCTTGATGGCTGCATTTTAACCTGGATTGAAAGTTTTCTTGCTAACTGCTCTCAGTTTGTCTCAGCTAACGGTTCTGGTGTACAGCAGGGCTCAGTCCTCGGTCCCCATCTTTTCCTTATCTAATTAACGATTTACCATTTGCGTTTCCTCAACCGCTCACTTGTTCGCGACGATTGCGTAATTTCCCGAGAAATAACAGGTCCAAACGACGCCGCTCTTCTTCAATCTGACATTTACGCCGTGTTTGACTGGTGTAATACATAGCTCAAGGAACTAAACATTAAAAAATGCAAATTCATGCCAGTGTCCTGAAAGAATACTAGTTTACCCATTTATCACTTAAATAACGCACAACTCGGCAGCGTATCTCCCTCCATATAAGCATATCGGAGTTCACATTAGTAGCACTCTAATATGGTATACTCATTCCTCTTATGTTGGCTTCAACGATAATCGCATGCTCGGATACCTTTGTCGTAACTTTGCACATTCACCTTGGTCTCTAAGACTAATGCTATATAAAACACTAATTCGCCATAAGTTAGAATATGCCGCATCGGTTTGGGATCCGCGTCATAACAATTTAGTACATTCGCTGGAAACAGTGCAAAATAACAGTCTGTTTTATACTTTCTAATTAAAATCGAATCGCTAGCATAACGTTAATGAAAGCTAACCTTAACCTACCTACGCTTGCTTCTAGACGTGCGATGCTGCGTTTAAGCCTTTGTCACAAACTGGATCATCATCCCTACCTGCGGAATTTACTAATAATTCCTCCCCATTACGTTTCGCGCCGTCTGGACCATGCTCATTAAGTTGGCATTCCGAGCTGAGGACCAACCAAGTGACGAACCCCCCTCTACACCGCGCGACATCCTCGAACACCAAGGAAAGGAGAGGAGGCAATACGGACTCCCGCACCCAAAGTTAAACAGTCAACAGGCGAGGAGTTGGCGCCGACTTCAAACACACACGTGCCCAAACCTACGTACACTTAGCCGCATTCAACACACACGATGCACTGACGAATGCCCGTGGTGCGGTGACACCACAACGTTACCGCACATCACGTGGATGTGCCCAAACAGACCGACACATATAAATGCCACACAACCTAAAACACAAGATTTTAACAGGCAGTGGGAGGCGCGGCTTGCGAACGAGGATAAGAGTGGCCAACTGGCTCTCCTAGAGCAAGCCCAGCAGGCCGCTCACACCAGTGGAGCCCTGGATTACGGGTCCCAACCACAGGACCTCAAATTTTGCTTTATTCTACATAGTTTCTCTCTCTCTACTACAGTCATACCTATCACACACATCAAATGATTGGAATTGCCTTCCCAACTCGCTAGTAACAACTTCAGATCATGAAAAATTTTTGACTTTATTAACCAATGTTTTGTAACATTTCACTGTATTCTGCCTAATTATAGATATTATTATATAACTGGAAACATTGCGCTGCTTCTTTGTATTCAGTGTTTTTTGTAACACGTTCTATTCTGCCTCTTCATAGCTGTTATTGCATAATTAGAAACACTGTATTGCTTCGTGTATTTAAAGTTTTGTTGTTTTTCTGTTTTTTTATACTACTTCCCTCTGCAATGTCTGTTGACCATGAGGGTATGATAAATAAATAAATAAATAAATAAATAAATAAATAAATAAATAAATAAATAAGCAACACCCCGACAGAGAGCCTCTCTACGTTTCTTAACCACTTGCTTCGTGATTTACCCAGAACATTTCCGTCATTTGTACAAGATATCCCCCACTTACCGAGAAATATGGAAGACATTAATACTAAAGGCGCACTACCGCAAAACATAATTCGCGCAACACTAGACGTCACGGCCCTACACACCTACATTCCCATCACTTATGGTTTATCTTCGATAAAAGAAACGCTATCCAATCGCAATGTACAACACTCTATTGAACTCTACCTGTCACTCCTTGAATTAGTTCTAACATATAACAACTTCAAATTTGGGGACAATTACTACCTACAAATACGTGGGACAAGTATGGGTACACCTTTTGCACCAACCTACGCGAACATATTTATGGGGACTCTAGAAAGATATTTCCTATCTCACTGCACCGACAAGCCCCACACATACCTACGATGCATAGACTACATATTTCTAATATGGGGACATGGCCAGGAGAGTCTAGATAAATTTGTAACATCCCTAAATTCTTTTCACCTAACGATAAAATTAACAGCGGAATTTTCAGCTGAGAGCATCAACTTTCTAGACACAACAATACATATTGACAATGGAACACTAAAGACAACACTATATAGCGAACCTTTTGACTAACAACAGTACCTAGAATATACAAGCCACCATGTCAGACATAGCAAACAAAGTATCTTTAAAGGTCAAGCCAACGACTACGTCGCATATGCAGACTACATATATATACTCAATCACTTTAAAGAAACCCTATCAAATAGAAACTGCCCAAACACTGCCATTCAAAAAAGCCTACACCGATGAAACCAAACTTGAGCGAGCAGAGGTACTCAAATTCCGCCCTAAGATCACAAGAACAAGAACGTGTCTTCTTACTACTCCCTATCGTGAACAACATCCTCAGAAAATACTACCCAATTTTCGCCAAAAACCAGAAACCAGTACACAGACGAAGCCAACATTCGGTCCCTGTGGTTACCCCAGCTGCTCTACATGCAAACATATACAATTACTACTACTACAGTAAAAATTACAGCGTCGGATTACCTTCACAAGGTAACTTCGAATTTCACCTGTACATCAAGCAACGCAGTCGACTGCCTAAAGAGTGCCACTAGTAACAAACAATACATGCGTGAGACTGAACAACACATTCGCACATGTCTCAACGGCCATCGCGCAGATACAAAACACAATTAACCTAAAGCAGTAGCCAGCTACTTCAATAAACATAGCCATATATACGATAAAGCGAGGCTCTATATACTACAAACAAATTTCCGTTCCCCTCGCGAGAGGAAATGTACGGAATCACAGCTCATACACAAGTTAAATGTCCCCACAAGAAGGGAATCAATTTGGCACGTGGCAACATTGAATCGCTAAAAGCTATAACTTAAACCTGAAATTCTCATATCGCATTAACAAAGGCACAAAAACACGTTATGCCACCAGCTAACCTCGATTCTTAAGCTCACATATTCCTCCGTTTCCAGCCCTGCCCTGCGTCTCCCCTACCACTCAAATTAATTTTATTCCATGCTTTTACGCATATGTCAACCACATACGAGCCCTTTTCCCACGTACACCTGCTCTGTGCTGCTTTTTCTGCTGTCACCATTCTATTTTTTTATCCTTTTGCTTTTTGTCGCCTTTCCTTCTTTTCGTTTTTCCGTTTTTTTTTTCTTAAATACCTCCACGAACACATTCCAAAGTCCCAGACGCCAGAATATCTTGTTCGGCGTCTCCACCACACAGGGTCGCGCCACTTGTGTATACCGCCGTGACGACGCCTATGCCGAACTACTGAGGCTAACGTCCCTTGAAAGACCAAACCGCTCCCCTCCTAACTACCCCCATCCATTGCCCCAGACTCCGTGTCGCCATCTTAACACCTTCGAAATTACGCGACGCACTGCTGCTGCGCGCTGAAGTCATTCTTTCAACTCATGTCTTTTTGTTACTCGCGCACTGACCGGCTCTTCTAAAACCGCAAACGCACCCAGCCTACGACACCTACGGTTTCTGTTCAGTTCTCGGAAGACTTCCTAACATCTCGCTATCCAACAGCCTCATATGTCCTTCTTTCTCCTTGTTACCCTTGTCTGCCGCCTTCCCACTCTTCCGCTCCTGTCCCCTCGTCTTAGAAACCACGCCTAGAGACTTCAAGCGACAGCGCTCAATTCCTTATCATCTCTCCCTTTTCAGCCAGCCGCCACTGACAACGACCGCACATGACGTTACTAAGCTGTTAAAACTAAGCTGCCAGGAAGACAAGGTCACCTTTGATGAAGTTCGGTCCTGCTATCGAAACGTTGGCCAGCCTTCCCGAGGCACCTTATCCCTGTTTATAACTGTTTGAAATATTTGACAAATATTTTTAGGGCGCAAGCAAGCAGTGCCGGATTAAGAAGTTCGGGGTCCGGGGATAACTGCAGCCTTGGGGCCCTAACGACGACGATGATGATGATGACGACTGGCTTAAGACGCTGAAGTTTTCGAAGCCTACATGTTACGTTCGCTGATTAGTCATAAAGTATACATCATCTTTATGGGTTCGGGAGACTAATTTCTTGGCGTGATTTCTAGTATTATTTAACGCTTATTATGTGACGTACAGGCGCCCAAATCTTTAAGTGGCGTGCGCGAGCGGCGACTTTTCCGTGCGTCAGCGCCGTATGACGGGGCGAGGCTGGAAACAGCTTAGCAGACGATGGGCCCAGCTGAGCGCGCTTTGTCCGCATGCGCTTAGCCTCAGACTCTTTCCAGCTGCGCCCCGTCATACGGCGCTGACGCACGGAAAAGTCGCCGCTCGCGCACGCCAGTTAAAGATTTGGGCGCCTGTACACGTCTGTGTTTTTAAAGAGTCAGTCCATCCCAAATTCACAATTAGTAGAAAGGCCTCATCGGCACGCAGCACGGGCCAAAAAACAGAAGAGCATCTTCTTCAAAACAAGAGACATATTTTAGGCATTCAATCTTGAAGTGCAAACGCATAATATTCAACAAAACGTATGTACAATTGTGCCCACTTACATTACAAATGTACGTATGTACAACGTGGGAAGCAAGCATGCTGAGCAACTTTTTTTTTTCATATGGTCGAGTGGGGCCCCTAAAAGTTGGGGGCCCATGAAATTTGGGCGCACGGGGCTGCAGAGCCCCGTAGCCCCCACCTTAATCTAGCACTGCAAACAAGAGACGGCAGAAAAGGGAATGTATATATATATTACATTTGTAGTAAAGCGTTAAAAAAACTTGGTTACATCCGCCGGACGTTGTCTCCTGCTCCGAGGGACACTAAATTAGTAGCATACAAAACACTGATTCGCCCAATTTTAGAATATGCTTCCTCCGTATGGAACCCATATAAACAATGTGAAATTAATTGTATTGAGTCGGTCCAGAGGAAGGCTATTCGTTTTGCTTACCGTCACTTCGACCGAGACTTTTCACCGTCAGCTGCTCTTGCGGAATTAAACCGCCAGTTTCTTTCTAGACGGCGGCACATAGAATCTCTGAAGATTTTCTATTCTTATAAGAACTCTCTTTTGTCACCTACCAGATCCCTCCCTTTTAATGCCTGCTTGCCCGACTTCAACTAGAGCTTATCATGCCTCTAATATCCCACCACTCCATCCACGCACTAACACTTTCAAATACAGTTTTTTACCCCGCTTGATTGAACAGTGGAATTTGTTACCTGCCGAAGTTCGTTTGTTACCCATTTATCAATTTTTAAATGCTATTGCTAATGTGTAGTTCCTTCACATTATTATATTTCTATGTTCTTGTTTCTGCCTATCATAATCAGTTTTCCTCGCATGTACACACACTCCTGCCATAGCCCTAACGGGCTGCAGTATGTATAGATAAATTTAAAAAATAGACAAAGAATATAGTTATCGTAAATCTGCACTATTATGTTAGGCTGTGTCATTAACAATTGTTTATCTTTTCTTGAAGTGAACTTTTACACACCTTCGTATTGTTTTCCTGCATTCTTTGTTCTCATAACTTCGATGTAATATTATTTCGCTATCTCCTAGACGCTGCCGGTCAAGCCGTCTGTGGCATTGGCAGGTATGACTTTTGTTTCTGTGTAGGTCTGTTTGCTAATCAAGGTAATATTGTTAATCAAAGCGCGTAGCGCCTAACCGCGGCAAGGGATGCGCGTTCAAGGAACTACATGAAATGAGTGGCGGTAAATCGCTCTTCAGAGAACATGGCGGGCGGGATACCATGAACGACAGGAAAACGGGACTGTAGAGGAGCGGCGTCACGGGAGCTTGGCTGGCAAATGATGGCGGCGAGGATGGCGGCTGGAGAAACTTACAGAGTCCATTCAGCACAGCGTTAACGTTCATGCCAGGTGGCATCTGTTAGCGCAGTGCGAGACAGAGCTAGAGCGCGCCCAGCTGGAAAAATTTTGGGAGAGTGACGGCTGTGCTAAAGCCTTCTAACCCGGAAGTTTTACAAATTTCAGTGCTTATGGTTGACTTGTAAAGAGCACAGAAGCCGCGCAGACGTGTTCGGCACTATCCGAAAGCAATAGGAAGAAAATGCGCTAACACTAACAGTGGCGCGAATTCATTATAACGGCAGCCATCAAATGCAACTGGTTGCAACGAAACGGCTGTCAAAATACGCCACACGTCGAACCCCTCACAAAGAAGCGTCAGAGAAAAGTTTAAATCGTTTCAAGACGGACAAGTGCGCCGTGCGGGGCATTCCCCCCGTCAGAACGGCTCCGCAGAAGAAGCCAGAGAGACCCCCGTTCGCCGAGAGTGTATACATATCAGAGGGTCGCCAAGAGAGTTTTCCGAATTGATGGCCGTGGACCGGTAAGTGAGGCGGCTGCTGCAAGGTTCAATGGCCGGAGCACACGAACAATGGCAGTCGAGAACACAGACAACCAGCCTAGCGCTTCCCGCCCTCTTTTCGTGCGCGAGGAGGGCTCTCTCTCCGGTTGGGCAACGACAAACATCGACATTGTATCTCCGGCATCGCGTACTGCGCGCACACGCGGCGCACACAACCGAGGAAAGAGGGCCGCGACCACGCGACTGAGGCTCGTGCCGCCACCTATCAGTCATCTACGGAGACGCCCAGGAAGTCGCCGACGCCGGCGGCCCGCTGCGAAAGAGAAAAAGCGGACGCAAGGGGCCGCGTCGCAGCACAAACGGCACGCGCGACCAGTATTCTCTGGTGTTCCGCAAAGCGAACTTTAGTCGAAATTGTTTAGCAATTACTAGGTAGGCACGAGAATTAACCTTCCTTCGATATATATATATATATATATATATGAATTCTGCGGATGACACAATTTTCGGGATATGCACCTACAAACTTGCAGCAAAAATGCATTCCCGTTCCCCTTACTATTTTTTTAACAAAACACTCAATATCGCCGCGCGACTGCCCACTCGAGGCACCTTGCGTGTATTCGCAGGCTTCTTTCACGCTCGGAAAAACACTTTCATGTAGCATGTATTGAACAAGAGAAAGCTGTATCGGCAGTTTTTCATATTGCTTTACAATTTCTCATTAGAGAGCTTTAGAATAGGGGCCTCAAACGTTTTGGGGCCCCAAAGAAATAGCGTCGAAGCCACTGCGCATGCGCCAGACGCAAACTGCGTTTGGGTTTTGCGTGGGAACGCTATTTCACCGATTTAGCGAGAGCCCAACTAGCGGCCCCAAAAGCTTTGCGTCAGCAAACATGGCGGCACCCATCGAAGCGACGGCTCTAACCTAGCACCAAACTGGGTTCGATTCGTGGTAACGCGTGAAGTTCGCTAGCTATGAGAAGTGACTGCGATTATCGCTTTCCCTCAACTAGCGTGTGTTGTGAAGATTAATTCATTAGACGGCGCTGATTCGAGTGGGGATTTTATGGCTCGTAGGCCTAACACGGCTAAGCTTGGCTGGTGAAGGCACGCAAAGTTGGTTTGCTCAAAAATAAGCGCAACTAACTGTTTGCTGCTTACAGAATAGCCTCTAAATTGTAATTAAACGCGAATACACGCAAGTCAAAATTACTATTCCTATCATAAAATGGCATATTTTATTTAATTATTTCTAATAGCTTTTCTTTGACGCCGCAGTGGCGCTGTCAGCGTAAGACGCTATCCGCAAACGCAAATGCCTATTCTAAAGCTCTTCACTCCTGCGTGCCCCAACGCTAACACCCGCAAAGTTCTTTGGGGCCCCAAACTATTGGGGCCCCTACTCTAAATCGCTCTATTGTCACTTTTCATACAAATATAATATTGGAAAAAGTTGCTTAATTAATGGATACTAATTATGTATTTAGGCGCGATGCAAAAAAAAAATAATCTCAACATCTCTAAGCGAGGTCAAACAACATTACCTTGGTTCTGTCCTGCTACGCGGCATTTGCATATTTTTAAATCTCGGTGCATGATCGTTGGGGCACTGTATATATATATATATATATATATATATATATATATATATATATATATATATATATATATATATATATATATATATATATATATATATATATATATATATGGTCACAACCATAGAAAGCCGACAGACAATGGCACCAAAGAATAGGACCCCTCTGTTCCCCTTCTTCTTATTTACACAAACATTATATACAACTTGCAGACTTCGGCTTGTAGAGAGCACTCGTCCAAGAACTTATTGCCGTAATTTTGTTGT
The DNA here is from genome assembly GCF_050947875.1 of Dermacentor variabilis. Lineage (NCBI taxonomy): Eukaryota > Metazoa > Arthropoda > Arachnida > Ixodida > Ixodidae > Dermacentor > Dermacentor variabilis. The sequence goes on from NC_134568.1 coordinate 202,046,816, forward strand.
GATTGGAAAGCGCCCGACAACAGTGAGCGAAGCCTTTCGCGTGACCTACATCGGTCTATACCAAGCAGTGAAGTACGAAACACTTCAGCCGAAGGCGCGTGAGCGGAGTGCAATTTACGTATGAGACATGGTTATGCTACAATGCATTGCACATTTCTCATGTTCATTTATCGCGGGTTTCCCTTTGTGTCCATTGGAACCAATTATCAGCGGCAAGGTAACTGACAAGGTAACTCGCCCGCAACAATGCGGACACAAAGATTCGCGCGAGCAAACCAAAATATCAGCGCAGCCCGATTCGGAGAGTCCCCTTTCCCCGCGGCTACAAACGCGCGCTCACACACACGCGCAAGGCGACTGCAGCAGCAGCGACTAACAAACCCGAAACAGAACTGCAAAAGAAAAGAAACTCGCGGCAGAAGAAGAAGAGCAAGGTAAGAAGATTAAACAGCGGCGCACAGGCGTTCAAATCAGTTCGGTTTTGTGGCAGATTGGCGCCTTAATTGGTCTCGTTTCCTCAGCTCCGAGCGATTAAAAACAGAGAAACGAAGCACGGCGAAATCCAAAATAAATTAACAAGAAAGCAGACTTCATGCCATCGCTCGAGACAACGCGCATAACACCGCAAAAAAGAAAGGGAAGTTATATAGCGGACTATGTCCTGGGCCACGCGCACACCACACACACACACGCGCGCGCGCACCACACACACTGAAAAATGCATCGGACATGGAAGGCTTTAGGAGACAACAAACCGAACAGCGAAAAATACAGAAAAGGACGGAGCGGAGGGGCAAAGAATAGAAACCTAGGGAGAGAAGAATATATCACTTCCCCAACGGGGGCCAGCCAGAACTGGACAGGACTGAAGAACGACGAACAGAGAAAAAAGAGGAGCGAGGCAATAGGAGTCAGATCAAAGAGAATGTGCAGCAGGATTTGTTGAACGAAGCAATTCTGGCGCGAATAAAAGACGTGGCAGCGAGAGAGGCAAAAGAAAGAAGAACAAATAAATGCCAAGAGAGAGAGAGAGAAAGACGAAATAAAGGATAAGAAATGAGCTCGAGCAGGGGCAATTATACGCGCCTGAAAACGATCACAAAGCCATGGGAGGAAGGGGATGGGGGTAAGGGGGGGAAAGGGAAATGGAAGCGGCGGATAAAAGAAAAAAAGAAAGAAAAAAGAGCGGACTCGATGAAAACCACTGAACCAAGCAAACGAAAGGAGCCGGAGCGTGCGTCAAGGGCCGCGCACCGTATTTGCGGCTGCATCCCGTTGCGTAATTACACGGAGTCGAAGAAGAAAATAGGGATGGGGGGAGGGGAAGTGGGGATGAAGGGCAGGAAAGAAAGATAAAAGCAGCGCTGGTTGAAGTCAGCGCTCGTCTTGTTCTCGCCACCCAGCTATCACTTTTTCACACTGTTTTCGACTCTTGGCTTCTCACTTGTGGCGTTCGTCGTTGACGCGACGAACAATTTCGCAGCGGTGAGGAGATTAAAACCACACATGTGGAAAGAAAGATATCCAATATCGGTGGCTTTGTTTACTTTTGCCGCAGTAAAATGAGCTGGCAGGGACTGAAGCATTAACAGGAAGTTCATCATGTACATAGAGAGTCAAGGAGAGGACAGTGCACAGACAGTGGGAAATGAGTATAGGTATCCCAAAATGGAAGGGGGGGAGGGGGGCTTCGTGTCTGGTCTTTCATGTACGCTTCTTTTGAAAAGCCGGTGGATTGCTGCTGAAAAGCGCACACAGGAAATCTCGCAGGTGAATCTAACGACACGCCTGTCCATTGTAACAGATATCAGCGACTATGACAACCTAATGAAACTATAGCAATTAGAGAAATGCGAACACAGCACAGATGCAGAAACAGATGCGACACACGTACCACATGATGGCAAAAAGTAAAGTGGTAAAAACGAACAATTCTCAACAACAGCCGCGACTGTAAACACAAGCAAAAATTTTTTTTTGAATGAGAATATCACCATTTTTATCAGCCTATTTTTATGTCCACTGCAGGACGAAAGCCTCCCCCAGCGATCTTCAATGACCCTTGTGTAGTGCTAGCTGATTCTAACTTTCGCCTGCAAATTTCCTAATTTCATCACCCCAGTTAATTTTCTGCCGTCCTAAACTGCGCTTACCTTCCCTTGGCACCCATTCTGTAGCTATAATGGTCCACCGGTTATGTGTCATGCGCATTACATGGCCTGCCTAGCTCCATTTTTTTTCCTATTCCACTCTTATTCTTGTTTAAATTTCCTTCTCATGACCAGGATCCCCTGTGAGCAATGGAGCTAGATAAACGTACTCCTGCACAGACTCTAGAGGCTGATTGGCAATCATGAATTCTTGTTCCCTTGCCAGGCTATTGACATTGTCTATGTCGTCTGCATATTAGTCTTCAACCCCGCTCTTACACTTTCTCGATTAAGGTCCTCAATCATTTGTTGCAAGTCATCTCCAGTGTTGCTGAACAGGGTAATGTCATCTGCAAAACGAAGGTTGTCAGGATATTCGCCGTTGAATCTCACTCCTAAACCTTCGCAGTCTAATAGCTTGAACAGTTCTTCCAAGCATGCAGTGAATAGCATTGGAGAGATTGTGTCTCCTTGCCTGATCCCTTTCTTGATAGGCAACTTTATACTTTCCTTGTGGAGAAGCAAGGTAGCTGCGGAAACTTTGTAGACATTTCTCAAGATATTCACGCATGCCCTTTGTGCTGCTTGATTACGCCCACCATGGTTGCGCAGTGGCTTTGGCGTTGGGCTGCTAAGCACGAGGTCGCGGGATCAAATCCCGTCCAGCCGGTCGCGTTTCGACGGGGGCGAAATGCAAAGACCCCTGTGCATTTCGCCTGTACCGTGCATTGGGTGCACGTTAATGAACCTCAGGTGGTCAAAGTTAATCTGGAATTTAATCCGAAATTTAATTTTACTTCTTGATTAAGCAACGCCTCCATGACTGCTGGTATGTCTACTGAAACAAATGCCTTCATAATCAATGAAAGCCATAGAGAGAGGTTGATTCTAATCCGCAGAGAGAGAAAAAGGTTGTATCGAAAGGCAGGGAGGTTAATCAGGGGTAGTTCCGGTTGCCTACCCTGCACAGGGGGAAGGAGTAGGGGGATAAAATGAGAAAAACAGTGGAAGGAGATAGAGAGAGAGAGAGAGAAAGAGAGACGAGCACAAACAAACCACTTACACTATAGAGCGGTAGGGCCGGGCCCGTTGACTGCAGGAATCTTATACTCCAGGTGCAACGCTGTGGAACCTGCGCAAGAAGTCCGGACACCAAAATTATTCCGCGCGTTTCCGTCTATGCTTCGCAGCCTGCCAGCGGCGTTTGCTCGCTCGAGCATGCACGTGAAGCTGCCGCGACGGGCTGCAATTAAAAAATAACGAAAAGCAAATTGATTTAAAACAACGTGTTAGCAGCCGTATAAGTACATGGATTGTTTCTATGGGTACATTCTTTTTTTTTCCATTCAGAACTGAGCTCATATAAAGAAAGTTTTCACAAAAAATTGGGTCAAGAAACGCCGAACTTTTCTAAGTGCGAACGCAGCCACTGCAAAAAGTATCTCCAGCCTCCACAGCGTTGCACCTGATGTATGAAACGGAGTATAGTAACGCGAATAAGGCCTTCCGCGCGGATGTTCTTTGGAAGCACTGGCCTAGAGCATTTAGTTGTGATAGTGGACGATTGTCCAATTGGTTAATCACTCTGCACGTCACTTGTCTTTCGGCACTATAGCGCAGGCAGACACAAATAATGTATGCGAGCGTCTCTTCACAGCTGCATGTGTCGCACGTGGGGCTATTGACCATTCCAATAAGGAAGACATAAGAGTTGGTAAATGCAACGCCTGGCCACAGACGGTACAGCATCATCTGTTCCCGTCGTGGAAGCCCAGGCGGAAGATGCATACGCATATTCAGAGACATATACGGATGTATGGATACACGAATATTCACAACTAAAGGATCTAGGCCGGTGCTCCCAAAGAACATCCGCGCAGAAGGCCTTATTCCCATTACAATGAGCCAGAGGTTATAGCGCTTCAAGAAAAAGAATCCATACTTTAAGGTTTCGTAGGCGTCCACCGTAACACTCGATGCACATTGTCAGCATGCGGTACTTTCCAGTGCACGGACGTCACGCATCCACGAAATGCTTCAAAAGCATCGTTATACGTACGAGCTGACCTACATTTCGCAGTTATTGACATAGGTGACATCTGCGACTCCGATTTTTAATGTGCGGTTGCTGCTGTAAGTCTCAGAGATACAACGACGACTGTGGCAAGCATTTATTATCGACTGGCGCGGTGTTTAGACACCACATTATGGAGTGCTTAGTCTCTCGTTGCGGCCCATCATTTGTGCTGTGCGGAGACTTCAATGCTCACCATCCTCGCTGGTGTTCCCGTCCACAAGACAGTCGTGGCGTGGAAATCAATGAACTTATTGTTAGACATGATCTAGAAACCCTCAATGACGGCTCACCTACATTTGTCGGCAGAGGAAAGGAACAATACACCATAGACCTTGCGATATGAACGAGAGATGTGTGCCTGGTCTGGTCATATGAAGCTGACCCATGGGGCTCAGATCACCTACCAATTTGGTTGGTTCTAGAAAATACTCCTAGCCGCCAGACTACCGCCTACACGGTGACAAATTGGGACAAGTTTCGTCAGCTGATTTCAAAGGTGCCATCACACGACAAGCTGTTCAAACTGGTGAGTGAGTGTCTACAACAAGCTACGGTACGACGACCGCGGCGCATAGATAAACCAAACCCTGGTCTTAAGCTGTTCAGGCTGCGCGCCTGTCGACGCCGCGCTCACAGGAGGGCGCAGCGCTGTAAACGAAGCTTTGATTGGACGGCATATAACCGCCTAGATGCAGCTATACGGCGGCACACAAACAAACTTCGTCGAAAGAGCTCGGCCGCAATTTGCAGTTCGCTGCATACGGCAAGCGGTTTCGGAAGTGTACGGCGCATACTGACGGCTCTCCGAACTCCTGAGATCTGCACGAATCCAACTGCTGCTTTGTGCATAACGACCGGCTGGTCACCGAAAATTCTCGCGGAACCATTTGTCGACCTTTTCATATCTGCTATGTCAGGAGACAACACAAACGGCGACCTTAATTCTCTGATAAGTTACGGTGCCTCAACCTCTTCCTATGGTTCTGCTTGAGAGATGGATGAGGCAGACTTTACTCTCGAGGTGCTACGCTATGCGCTTAGCCTTTCTAAACGCCGCACAGCCCCAAGGGAAGACGTGTCACGTACCAAGCCTTACGAAACATCGATGAGGCCTTTCATCAGCTTATCTTGAACGAATATAATGGAGTGTGGCGAACGAGTCCGATCCCCAATGAATGGAAATCATCTGTGGTGATACACGTTTTGAAGCCCGGGCGTCCTGCAAAACACCTCAATGATGAACTTGAAAAAGGGGGTACCAGCGAAACACAAAGGACGCGCACACAAGGAAAAAGTGTTAGACACGGACGGACGCTGGACCAGCGTCCGTCCGTGTCTAACACCTTTTCATGCCGGTCAATATCACAAACATCTAATGTTATCAAGCTAATCAAACGAATGGTAATGTTTCGTCTAGATAGCACATTACAGGAACTGAATTTCTTTCCTGATATCATGAGCGGCTCTCGTCGCCATCGTTAAGCCCTCGACAGCATTGCAGACCTTGTATCATCGCTTGAATCTGCTCGAGAAAACAAGCAGTCTGCATATATGCTTTCCTAGACATACAGCAAGCATTTGATTCGATACCACATAGGGCGATTGTTTTTGCACTTATGACTGCAGGAATTTCGGGTCGTTTGCTTCGTTTTGTGTGACGTTTTCTATCGGAGCGGAAAATGAAAGTGCGCGTTGGAGCAGTGACACGTGAATCTCGCACTGTTAAGTGTGGTATCCCGCAAGGCAGCGTGTTATCGCCGCTTCTCCTCAACAGCGTACATATACTTGCTGGACTTCCAAGCCGATTGCTTCAAAAATGTGCCTTTCCAATAGGCATAGCAATCTATGCTGATGACATCACACTGTGGATCAGCGGTCCTTCGCACCACGGTCCACGTCTTCATGGAATCTTGCAGAGAACTCCGAATTTCACGTCAGAGTATACATAGATGAAGTTGTTCTGCAGAATTCACCCGCTAAGTCAGCCGCAATTGCGTATCATCCTAGACAACGAGCTCGTCGAACCATGAGGCGGCTATACCTCAGAGATACACCGATAGATTGAGTACAGCAACACCGCTACCTGGGCGTAATTAATGATGATCGCTTATCATGGCGCCCTGGCGTCACCTCTGTGCGGCGCAAATCGCAATCCTTAGTCATATATGTGGCCGCCTTGACTGCTAGGGGCGACGGCTGTGACCAAATGACAGCACTACAGGTATATCAATCATCTGTACTTTCTGGCGTGATGTATGCCTTGCCAGTTGAATGTGCCGCCTAGTTTGATGTCTCAATTGGAACGGAACCATGGTGTTGCCCTCCGAGTCATTTTTGGCTTACCTCGTGAGGCGCAGTCTGTTCCATTACTCACTGAAGCACACCAGCTGCCCCTGAGGCTGCAAGCAGACCAGAGAGCGTTATATCACGTAGAGTGTCTGCACCGAGCATCAGATGGAAAAGCACTTATTAACCGGCTGATTCAGCGACCGTTCTCCCGCATGGGGAAAATGGCGGCATTGTTCGTTGCCATTGCTCGCAGTTCAGAAGATACTACCTCATTGACAACTCCTAAGGAACACAACAACAAATGCCTCTTCCATATTCATCTTTCGATTCCCGAGATACACAAAAAGTCTGACCAGCCTGTTTTGGCACTATTCCAGTTGGCCAAGGCGCACTTATTTGAAAAATATGGAGACCATATCACAGTATTTACGGACGCATCGGTAAGTAGCGACGCTTAAGGCGCTGCAGCGGCTTTCTTCTGCCCTTCGACTGACATAAGGGTGTTTCGAATACCTCATCCATCCTCATCAACAACTGCGGAGCTGGCAGCAATTGAGGTTGCTCTGAAGTACGTACAGGAAGAAATAAGCACATTGAAAGTCGTCATCCTTACACACTCCCGTGCTGCCCTTAGCAGGCTGTTGAGAAAGGATGTCAATAGCCCAATTCTACGCAGTATAATGGAGTCCGCCAACAAAATTAATTCTCGTGGGGTGTCCCTCATTGCCCAGTGGATTCTTTCGCACGTTGGTATTGCTGGAAACGAAGAGGCTGATCGCCTCGCTTCAACTTGTGCTCACAACTGAAGTGACTGCCCAGAAATTTCTTGTATGACTGACAAGCCCGCGTGTTAATGTGCCGATACCTCCTAAAGCAGCACCCAGACCCCCGTGTTGCCGACGGCTCGTTCCCTCACCGTGTTCGTGGTCGTGGCTTGCCTCGCAGTGATAGAGCACTGTTAGTGAAATTAAGAGTTGGCTCTGTGTTGGTGCGTGAAGGACGTGTGGACCGTCCGTCGTGTACGTCCTGTGGCTCCTGTGATACACTTGAACACCTTATATTGGGGTGTCCCGCATTCGCCACACAATGTGCACTGCTAATTAAGAAATATGGTCTGACTGGACTCAAGTGTACAACCCTTGACGATTGCCTCTTTCCGAGAGGGAGTGCTCCTCAATGCGACCAGGCCCATACAGCCTTGCTTTCATGCAGAAAACTAATTTGGCCTCCCGTTTATAGAAATTTTTTCCGTGTTCCTACTTTCTTTTGTCTATGGCTCTGTCAGTTGTTTATTTCCTATTTTATTTCCTATCTTATTCTCCTCTTTTCATTCCTTCCTGCCGAAAGAGTAGGCAGGCGTTGTGCCCTTCTCGGTTTCATTTGTCTGCTTGCTCCCTCCATGTTTCCTTTGTGTGCTTGTATGTTTACATACAACAACAACAACAACATCAACACCACCAACAACAACAATAATAATAATAATTCAGAGACAACCAACGCAAACAACACATGGTGAAAGCGTTCGAGTCTCACAAGGGCAAGAACATTGACGGGAAATCAATCGCAGTCCAGCTGCAGCATCTGTTCGCGAAAGCGGAATCAAGGCACAATGACCACTTTCATGCGCAGATCGGTCGGTTTCGTCGGCGCGTTCATTCCCGCTGATGTTGCAATGTCCTGGAAGCCACAGCAATATTATGTTGTGTCCCTTGTCATGGCTGCGATGATATATCTGTCGAATTTCTGATGCCAGTTGTTCATTGGGTTCGTGGCGCATTGCGCTTTGTATGCATTGAAGGGCTGCCTTGTAATCACTAAAAACTGTACATTGTTGCGGTGATTCCTGATTAACGAAATCAAGTGCATGATGGAGTGCCGCAAGTTCTGCACCCGTCGAGGTGGTAACAGGTGAACTCCTTAGCTTGATGTCTGCAGATTTTGCCGGGATGATGACTGTAGCAGCAGTAGTGTTGAGTTTTACCGAACCAACTGTGTAGACATGTTGGCGGAATCTCTGGACGTTGCAAATGTATTCCAACGTTGATTGCTTCAAAGCTTCCAACGGCGCTCCAGGTTTCTTTTTGATGCCTCGAATTGTCAACTGTACTTTCGGCCGGTGCAGACACCACAATGGGGCTGATAATGGTGTAGAGGGCGTGAATTGCATTGACAAGTATGACTGATGTCTTAGAATACTTTTGGCAAAAGTTTAATGTGGCCTCATTGCTGGCAAGCAACCAAGATGGTGTGAGGGAGTCTGAGCCAGGTGTCGAATGTCTCCTCTCAGGACATCTGTAGCAATGCAGACTGTGAAAGGAGAATCTTTGGCCAATGTCGCAATCGATGACGTAGTTTTTTTGGAAAACCAAGACAAGTTCTGAGTGATTGGGCTTGCACACTCTGAAGTCTGCTGAATTTGTAGTGCAAGCATTTCCTAGTACAGGTAAGCTGTACCGCTGGAAGCCCAAAAATAGGGCTCTATATAATTGTAACATTGATGGTGCTGTAGTGGCCCAGGGCTTTCCGCTGTGAAACGCGAGAAGGTCCACAATGGCGGCCAAATGCTTTGTCAAGTACAACACGTCAGGGCTCCAAGACAAGTCTTTATCAATGATGACGCCAAGAAATCGGCGCGTTCGTCTCTAACGTACATTTGGGCCATTAATTTGCAAAACATACGCGGCCATCGCTTTGCGAGTAAAAGAGTAAAAGCAACGAGTGCACGCTTATCAGGTGAAAGCTCCAGGCCTTGCCTTCTCAAATATGTTGACACGGCCGTTGAAGCCTTTTGAAGTCGTGCGTGGACTTGTATACGAGTCTCTTCTGAATCCCATAAGCAAATGTCGTTTGCATATACGGACAGCTGTATGGTTTGCGGCAACGAATCGGTGAGACATATATGGACACCAGGTTGAATAGGGTAGCGGTAAGTATTCCGCATTGCGGTACACCATAACTGGTATAGCTAGACGGCGTTGGTCAATCCTCTTTCAGAATAAAGAAAGATCTTCCTTTCAAATAGCTGTATCCGGCGAAAAGCGTGTCCATCAATCCAAACAGCTTCTAAGGCGTCTAGAATTGCATGACGATCTACATTGTCATAGGCACCTTTAACATCAAGGAATAAGGTCACAGTGATTCGTTTCAGGTGTTCCTGGTGCTGTACATACGTTACAAGCTCAATAACGATATCTATTGACGAGCGTCCGCGTCGAAGGCCAGCCATTACCTATGGGTAGACGTTGTAAAATTTCAAGTACCACTCTAACCATCTAAATATCATTCTCTCCATTGCCTTGCCGATGCAGCTGGCCACTGTCATTGGGCGGTAAGGTGACAATTCTAATGAAGATTTGTCAGGCTTGAGGAGTGAAACAAGGCGACTGGATTTCCACGTCGAAGGGACAAAGCCGTCTCGCCGTGATGCATTGTATAAGCCAAGAAGTGCATCTCTGGCCTCTTGACCAAGGTTTGCAAGCGAGAGTATGCGATGCCATCGGGTCCTGGTGTCGTAGATCGCCTGTACCTAGGGAGTGCGGCCGGCAGTCCTTCCATGGAGAAAGGCGTCCATACGAGTGTTCGGGAGCCAAGGGTGACACTACGAATAGGTGTGCAAGGCTGGAACGTCGGGCCCGCGATCCTTGCGCAATAATTTTCTGCTACGTCGACTTCTCGGCGTCCTTGATATAGAGCTAGAGATTTAAATGGACGGCGCTGTTGATGAGCTGTTCGAAGTCCACGGACTGTTCTCCAGACAAGTGACAGAGGTTTACGCGGATCGAGAGACCCACAAACAATCAGTGCCCTTCCACTCTGTGAAAAAGGATGACCAGCGAAGCTGTGTATGCGGGCTCCTTAGTGGCGAAGTGCACCTCTGCCCCGGGTAGGCCAGGTATTGCACTATCTTCGGGATCGGCCCACGCATGAGGAGAGCTTGACGCCTGCTTCACCTCCGCGGCGAGTCGGCGCGGTATCGCACTATCTTCGGGATCGGCCAACGTATGATAAATAGTTGGTTTACGCGCGGACGCGATCCGCCAGATCCTAGCCATAGAGAGATTCACTGTAAAAAGATTTCCAGCGTTGACTTTGCAGCACATCAATGCGACGTGGAATTTTCTTTTGAATGCGTCTGACCTCTCTAAGGTCGCAAACTTATTTAGTCCATCTGTATCGTCGTCCCACTCACCGGCGGATTGCACGGAGTTGCTGTATTTCCGCCTCAAGATCCGCGTTTCTCTCCAGTGGATGAAATTATCGCATTGCATGCTGCATGGCCTTGCCTATCTGAATTTCCAATGTTGACGAAAAGCCTACGTGCCACGCGTCTTCCACAAGCGATTTAAACACGGACCACTCCATTGTTTGTTGAAGATTTGATGAAGCCAATTTTGCTGGGCCCTTTATCTTCAGGTAGGTAGGAATGTGGTCGCTTCCACGGGTATTTTTAACTGCGAACCAACGGACGCTGCCAGTGAGACATCGCGAGACAAAAGATAAGTCTAAACAAATGTTATACGTCCGGCCGCGCAGGAACTTGGGACTGCCATTGTTTAGGCGGCAAAGTTTATCGTTACAAGTAAAGGAAACAAGGTTCTTTCCTTTAGGATTTACCTTGATGCTTTGCCAAAGTGAATCATGCGCGTTAATATCCCCAAGAACAATCAATGGATCACGAGTAGTATCTAAAATGTCACTCAATCTCTGTCTGTCGAAACGACTTGATGGAGAAAGGTAAGCGCCCACTAGATTAAATGCAAGTGTGTGTTTTTTCACGGTCAAGCAGACATACTGATCCCTGTCATGAGGCCTCACTGGAGAGAGAGAGAGAGAGAGAGAAACATTTAATGAGCATAAGGATGGCTTGATTTGCAGGAGTGGTTCTGGCTTCACGGGAATCCATGCACGTCCTGGCTGCGACCGCCCTCTCAACCAACATGATCTGGCCCGAGAGGCAGGAGCTGGACAGTAGCGTCTCCCACTGTTCTTGGGGGTGGGGGTAGGGGGTAGAGGAGCCAAGTCTGGATTTTGTTCAATCTATGAGGATGTGTCAGACTGTCCTAGTACTGGCTGAACTAGAGTCAGTGCACACCGTAAGTAGGCCTATATGTATGGGCTCCGCAGATTTCTCAATTACTGTATTGATGACATTGACGTGATCCATTGTACAATATTCCTTCCTGAAGCCAGCCTGTTCTCTTGGTTGATTAAAGTGTTGCCCTGATTCGATTGGAAAGTACATTTGGGAATATTTTATACAATACAGAAAGCAAGCTAAAGTGCCTATAATTCTTCAATTCTTTAACGTCTCCCTCCTTGTGGATTAATATAATGTTGGCATTTTTCCAATTCTCTGGTACGCTCGAAGTCGTGAAGCAATACGTATAAGGGGTCGCAATCTTTTCAAGCATATCTCCTCCATCTTTGACTAAATCGACCGTTATTCCAACTTCTGCCACTTTTTCCCGGGACATGTCTGGCCCTTCTAACTACATCCCTAGATGTTTGACGTAGTAGTTCTGCGGAAACCCGCAAGGTGGAGAGAAGTAATGAATAAAGGGAAAATCAGACATCCACCCGTTCGTAGCAATTGCTACAAAGGAAACCCATACGGGTTCCTCGAAAGAAAACGCCTCATTGTTGAAGAAAAATTCGTCCTGGTCCGGGACTCGAACCCGGGACCACCGCCTTTCCGGGGCAGCCGCTCTACCATCTGAGCTAACCAGGCGGCTAGCAGATGGCAGGGCGAAGTCGAATTTGTCGACAACACGAAGCAAAGGCAAGTGTTTGACGTAGTAGTTCTGCGGAAACCCGCAAGGTGGAGTGTTGTCGACAAATTCGACTTCGCCCTGCCATCTGCTAGCCGCCTGGTTAGCTCAGATGGTAGAGCGGCTGCCCCGGAAAGGCGGTGGTCCCGGGTTCGAGTCCCGGACCAGGACGAATTTTTCTTCAACAATGAGGCGTTTTCTTTCGAGGAACCCGTATGGGTTTCCTTTGTAGCAATTGCTACGAACGGGTGGATGTCTGATTTTCCCTTTATTCACATCCCTATATATGGAAGGAGCCTCTGTATCCTGTTCATCACTACTCCCACTGAAGGCTGCGTGGCTGCTCTGGGTACCGTAAAGGTCAGTATAGAATTCTCCTGCTGCTTTACTATATCATCGAAATTGCTGATGACAATGCTCTGCTTACACTTCACTGCACAGATCTGTCCTATAATAAGTTTTCTTCTTACTGATTTCAAGCTGTGGGGGCATTTTTTACTGCTTCCTCATTCTTTCTGACGTTATAATTTCGAACATAGCTTACTTTCTTCTTGTTTATCAGCTTTGACAGTTCAGCAAATTCTGCCTAATTCTAATGAAAAGATAATAAGTAATAAATGTGAATCCCGTGAATAAATGCGTCCTAACTACAACCGTAGAAGGTGTTGGGCGTGGGCATCAGTAACATTCAGAGGACATGCGCAAACGTGAGGTCAAAAATAGCCACAAGGTCGAAAAGAGCCAGAAATTATGAGCCGCATTTCCTTTTGGAAAAGCGCACTAGCGAAAAGCTAAAGTTTGTGTCACCACTTGACGCTACATGCAGCGTGTACACAAGCATAGCCATAAACAGCGAGAAAAGAGACAGAAATAGCAAACGCTAAAGAATAAAAGCAACGGCGGCTCACAGTACTCATGCCTCATGACAACCGCGCCAAAACCATGCGGGACGAAGTGCGAGCATAGCATTCGAACGCGGTCGTATTCTCATGCAAACCGTGTATCGTTGCGAAATCTACGCGCTCAGATGGAGCCGTCAACGGATCGCTGTTGAGGGCTCTGCTCTCAACAGTTCTGCCCCACACCGTCTGCGCTCAGCATCACAATCGCGAGCACCGAATGTACTGTTCAGAGTGATTTACCATTCCTCTACGTGGTCGGAAGAACAGTAAACTTATACTCAACAACTCCCCCCGCTCCACACACACACACACACACACACACACACACACACACACACACACACACACACACACACACACACACACACACACACACACACACACACACACACACACACACACACACACACACACACACGCGCGCGCGCACACACACACGCACGCACGCACGCACGCACACACACACACACACACACACACACACACACACACACACACAAACACACACACACACACACACACACACACACACACACACACACACACACACACACGGCCCCCAAGCAGGCGCCCTCGTAGATCCATATATGCTGCGAATCTGGATGCATATTTACAAATATCTTCTTACACTATAGAACTGTTCGCAAGAGCAGATGCGGCGAATCTTGATGTTGGATATATTAGCGAATGCGGCCAGCCATTATTAAACGGCTTTTACGAACGGAAAGCTCGGTGCATTCGGCCCCTGAATACACAGCTCGGTCTCGTTCTTTCTATGCAACGAGCTCCGGCTTCAATAACGCGTCACAATACTTGTTGTTGGGTTATATAGTTGGGCTATAGTTGTTGACTAGGCGGCGTAAAAGGACGCGAAATGATGTGAAGAAACGACGGTATTTCCTCTCTAGTCGTTACTTCACATTATTTCACGCCCCCCCCCCTTTTTTTTTTTTTTTACGCCGCACCTTCAATAACACTGCACGGTTTTGCGGCTACGAAAGCGAACGGCCAAGTAAATCTAACAAAAGCATCGTGTTTCACCAACGGGCGAGAAGAAAAAAAATAGAGAGAAGGAAAAGAAGAAGACATGGAAAAGAAAAGAAGCGCAGTATGGTGTTCGAGTGCCACGGGGCGAAGCTTTTCTTTCGCCGACAGTGGCTCGTGGCTTCCAGCGTGCTAAGAAAACCAAAAGGAGGAGCAAAGCTCCGAAGCCCACATTTTTCTATCCTCAATTTCGCAGGCAAAAATGGCTTTTGAAGGAGTTTTGAGCAAGGAGATCCCCGGAGCCGTGCCCTTTCATGTCCAAGTTGTATATCAACTTCCGTTAATCGTTGCTGAACTTTAGGGAGAGAAAGAAAGTTCACTGCACGGTAAAAGCTCAACGTAATTAGTCTGGTGACTGCACAGTGTCTCAATAAGAGACGTGATCCTGCCGCTTGTTTTACCGAGTATCGATATCAGTCAAGCAGCTTCAGCAACTGTATAAGGAAAGACAAAAGGGCGGCTTGTTTTACCGAGTATCGATATCAGTCAAGCAGCTTCAGCAACTGTATAAGGAAAGACAAAAGGGGGCGGCAGCGATTCCGAAACCAGGAAAGTCTCCAAATAGCCTGCAGTCTTTACGCCCAATTTCACTAACCTCAACTGTCTGCAAACTCGCTGAAAAGATGCTGGCCACACGAGTTTCCTGGTGGCTTGAACGCCACGATAAATATCATCCTGCCCAAATTGGATTCCGTTCTTACTTGGGAACTGAAGACGGACTTTCTATGTTATCAGACGATGTTTTACAGGTTTCTCCACACAGTCACGCTGTACGCACGGTAGTAGCAACAGACATAACGAAAGCTTATGACAATATAGACCATGAAATCATTATATCCAACCTCATCGACCTGGGACTTCCACCGCGGGTGATAAGATTCATCTACTCATTCCTTCAGAATCGCACATTTGCGATTAGAGTAGATGGAAGGCAAGAAGGACACTTCACATCGAACAGAGGAGTCCCACAAGGTTCGGTTCTGGCTCCTCTTCTCTTCAACGTTGCTCTAATACCTCTAGCCTGGCAACTCCATCGGATTCCAGATGTGAGGTTCTTAATCTATGCGGATGACGTCACTTTGTGGTCCGTGCATAAAGATATCTCTAGACAAGCTCAACAGCTTCAAGAAGCCCTTGATGTGCTGAACAACTACGCTCGGAAAGCAGGATTGGACATTTCCGCCCAAAAATCAAGCTATGTTGTGGTGGCCAACAAGAAAGGACGCACAAGAATCACGCAGCACCCCTTTACATTTAGACTCGGCGCAGTGACAATCCCTGAGGCTTCTGAGGTCCGCATACTGGGTCTCGATATTCACCAATCCGGCAGTGGTGCACACTGGCTCCGTAAAACCAGACAGAGTTCGACAAAAACACTTCACCTTATTCGTCGCATTGCAGCAAAAGCCGCTGGAGCTCGTACTGACGTAGCTCGACGGTTGGTGCGTGCAGTCTTGCAGCCACGGATTTTATATCAAGCTCAATTTCAACGGCTGACTTTGGCACAGCTGGCACAGTTGGAGACGATTAATCGTGATGCTATGCGCACAATCACAGCACTGCCCCGCATCACTCCGATACCAACCTTACAGGAACATGCCCAGCTCAACACAATTGCTGAGCTCATTTTGCAACGTGAAAAAGCACGTGAAATTAAAAAGCAACTTATTCCGGCTGTCGCTGCGTTGCATGCTCATTTTCACCGCGGCTCTCGGATTGACAATCAGCCCTATCCAATGCCTCCCTGGGAATTCACCAGCATCACAACTAATAAGCCAACGAGGTTACGACGCCGCGATACAACAGGTATTATTGACGAACACAACATCGTCGATGCATCATGCGTTAACACCTGCCAAGTCTATACGGATGCTGCCATTCTCCCAGACGGCGGAAGGACATCATTCCTGAGTACTACGCATAATTTCATCAGCGGCCACCAGCGCTATTTATCTACAGAAGCCAGCGCTCTAGTAATGGAACTTCAAGCCATCCACGACGCTGTGCAAGATGCGACATCTAAGCTGCCTACCATCAAGCAACTAGATATCTTCACCGATTCTTTAGCGGCTATCCAGGTACTCAAGAAGGTTGATAAGGCGATGGAAATCTGCGAGACAATACACACTATGAATAGTAAGACATCTACTTGCGTCAAGGTACACTGGATTCAAGGCCATTCAGCGAACCCTCACAACATTGCTGCTGACCAGCAGGCACACTGCCCTCCTAATCCTGATCCTCCACCTATTCCCCTCCCACCCCAACCCCGTAACTCGCTGCGAGCCCGTAAAAAATGTTCTCCGGCAGGACACACGCGCTCTTATCCCACCGTGTGTCTGCTCCCTCCCCCTTCACCTTACTAGGGCGGAGGAAGTTGTGCTTAGGAGGCTTCGGGCCGGGGTGGCCCTTACACCGGCTGTTGTCTCAAGGTGGAACTGGTCGCATTTACCACTGGGTGCTACGTGTCCATACTGCTCCGTTCCTGTGGTGGAATCAGATGCATACCACCTAATATGGACATGTACGGGTTTACAATCGGAACGCTCGCGTCTCCTACTGGAAGCCGGCCTCCGCTACAGTGTGACAACCAGCTAGGACCGCTGGATACATGACAACAGATTCCACAAAACAATGCTCCAATTCATACACAACACAGGCCTCACAGCACACATATAATACACATATACAGTCCAAGAATTATGCCTTAAGGGCAAGCCTTATCGCAATAATAAAAAAAAAGTAAAACACAGCTACACAGATGTACAGGAAGAAAGAAACCAGTGTGCTATACGCGCGGTTTCCATCACTGCACAAAAAAATACCGAGAGCATTGAGAATTTTTGTGTTCATACAAAGGAAAAAAGAAAAAAAAGTAAGAAAGACTGGCAATTATTGCTTAATCCAGGAATATATACCGTAAGGATTAGAAAGAAGGGGAGAAGAGAATAGCCGCACAGAAGAACATTAAAAATTAATTTATGGGGTTTCAGGTGCCATAACCACGATCTCATTATGAGGCACGCCGTAATGGGGGACTCCGGGTTAATTCGGACCAGCTGGGGTTCATTAAGGTGCCACTATATCTAAATACACGGGTGTTTTTGCATTTCGCACCCATCGAAGTGCGGCCGCAGTGGCCGGTGTTTGATCCTGCGACTTCGTGGTTAGCAACGCAACAGCAAAGCCACTAAGCACCCACGACGGTTTAGAAGACCATGAAAGACCAGCTAATAGCTGCCACACTTTTCCGCCAGAGAAGGTCATGCCATCGTGAGGCAGCACAGCCTCTGGGCACTGTTCCCGCGACAGGCGCCGCGCACCTGACTTCTCCTCTTCCTCCGCTTCAGCTGCCGAATGCATTCTGCTCCAATTAACACATATAACTAAATAATTCTTATTTCGTGAACAAACTTTCTATGCTCACATCGGATCATAAAGCGATTCAGCCCACACTCGCAAATTCTGTACGAAACCTTTATTCCCGGCCATATAGCGACAGTTCTTAAATTACCTTCACCGTGTACTTTCTGGCGTTTTAGCAGGCTCGAGCAGTGCTTAGTTGACTCCTTGTAGAGCCTATAAATGATCCACATACTTTTTTCCACGATAGATGCTGTGCAATGTCCGTATATTACAGCAACATTTGATACCAATCGCACCTTAAGTCTTAAAAAAAAATTAATTATGGAGTTTTACGTGCCAAACGACGATATGATTATGGGGCACGCTGTAGTGGGGGACTCCGCAAATTTGGAACATCTGAGGTTCTTTAACGTGCACCTAGATATAAGTGCCACGGGTGTTTTCGCATTTCGCCCCCATCGAAATGCGGCCGCCGTGGCCGTGATTCGATCCCGCGACCTCGTGCTTAGCAGCGCAACACCATAGCCACTAAGCAACCACGGCGGGTCTTTAAGTCTTCGTTCCGGTGCTGTTTCAGACATTTAGTGATTTCCGCAGCGGCCCTAATTAGTGCGACATCGATAAGCTGTTGTGACTGCCTCAATTACACCACAGAATTGTAATTTTTCCAGTATGTTTCGTAGGCTTACCTCCTCCATTTCAATGCTTCATTTCGATACGCGCCATTCCGTTATCTTAAAACAACCGTTTAAAACGTCCCGGGGAGTACATAGTTAAGTTATAGTCAGGCTTTGATTCTTGTTAATACTTCATTAACCTAGAGTTTGACAACTTACACCTCTATATATATGAAATGTCGCCGATATTATTGCGTTGCTTCATCTCAATCCCTATTAGTGTTCTCGTAATCGGTGCGGGCGCTTTTCAGTGCACGTGTTTTCCGGATGCGAAATGTGATTCCAGTAGCGTGAACGGCTTCACTGTAAAACGATCAGCCCTTGTGATTTGCTGCTATAGTGCGCGAGAGTCCGCACGTAACGAAGAACTGCGCATTGCATAACGCTACATGGTCAAAGAAAAGCGGTGGGCACAAGACTGCCTTTGAAGAAATTAGTCATATTCGTCACTGCGACGAACAACTTCAACTATCCGCAGCTCCATATAGGCGCGCCAGAAGAGATGCAGACATGTTGTAACGTAAAAGCCAGAACCCACATCCATATACGCCCACATTATGCAAAACGAGAGGCAGACTCTGTTGAAGCTTGGGCAAGTTGGTGTGACATTCTTTTACAACAGCGCAAAGGACAAGGACGAGACGAGTGCACATAACAGTGTATGTACACTCGTCTCGTCCTTGTCCTTTGCGCTGTTGTAAAAGAGAGGCAGACTAATTTAGAAAAAAGAAAAATGCAGTTCTTGCGTTTTGTCTGGTCACTTATAGCCCGCCTCTCCTTTCTCCCCCGGTGCTTAATGAGCTTTAATTTTCACTTCTCCATCGTGCGCTCCATCACTTGCCGCTGAAACAGAACTGACAGCACACAAATGCTAATAATTCTACCTTGATTTGTACGTACATATAGGTACGTACAAAAGAAAGCTATAGCTTTCTTTCAAGGAGTAAGTTTAAGCGCGCACCTTCCCTACGGACATTCAATGAGCTCTCAACTGGAAGAAGACGGAGCTGAATAAAATTGATACACTAATCAGAGCGGGATTGAAAAAGGTCCTAAGCCTCCCTAGAAACACTAGCACGGAAAGACTCCTCCAATTGGGGCTACACAACACGGCAACCGAGCTCTTTGAGGCACAGCGAAACTCCCAAATTAGTCGGCCCTCAGTCACAAGCGCGGGCATCGAGATCTTACTAGAAGCAGGCATACAGCCCCTCTTCATGCCACCAGAGAAGTCGCAACTATGCACAAACGCCAAGAGATCAATAACCGTTGATCCCATCCCGCGAAACATACACCCCACCCACAACGAAGGGCGGAGAAAAGCGAGAGCGAAGGCAATCGTTAACAGCATCAAACGTAACGAAACGCAAGTCCTCTTCGTTGACACGGCCAGATATTGGAATCGAGGCGCCTACGCGGTATCTGTCGTGGACGCCCATGGCTCACTCGTCAACGCAGCCACGGTAGTTACCAACTTCACTCACGAAGCAGAAGAAATGGCCATCGCGGTGGCCCTTCGAAGCTGCAAAGGAGCGTCAGTCATTTACTCGGACTCAAGAACAGCTATTAGAACCATCTCGTCGGCCCTCGTCTCTAGGAAAACAGCTACGGTTATCAACACAATCTTCTTCCAGGAAACGGGAGGAGACAACCTCACGTCCCCACACATCACATGGTTCCCGGCCCACATGGGCAACACTTCCGGACCTCCTGACTGTAATCCGAACGAGCGGGCACACCAACTGGCGCGAGAGCTCACATTCCGCGTCTGCGGTCCGCCCTCTCACTTCAACTTAGCCTGGAGGGACCTAGACAACAAAGACCCGCTCGTATTATACCACGAAATCACTTCAAATCATAGGTTATCACGAATAATTTTTCCTCCTCCTCACCCAAAGCTCAAATAAGCACAGGCCGTCATTTACAGACAGTTGCAGACTACATGCCTACACTGCGGCCACGAATACAACAACTTCGAACAAATGCTCTGGCTGTGCCCTGCCAACGCGAGCACGGACTTTCCCGACCAGTCTTCCTGGGACTCAGCGCTCAGAAGCACAGAGCTCATCGCTCAGCTCAAGGCTGTCCAGAGGGCCCGGACCGCCGCCGAAGGACTCTGTCTACCGGCCCCGACCTGGGTGGAGCCGCCGTATTGATTTTCTTTCCCCTCAGTACCTAAATAAAGTTCTAACTCACTCACTCAATGAGCTCTTTCATATTATATATATTCTGGCGATATTATATGCTGCTCCGGACCATGCACTTTGCCGTGATAGCCGTCAGTGGACTCAAGAGGTCATAAGCAGACGTTTATCCCTTGTTGCTTCTACTCCTTCCCTGCTCATTGGAGCGACGAAAATGCGAGTGGATCAAGCGGAACCCGCAGAAGCACCACAATGCGCAAGCAGCATGCGACGCCAGAGAGCGTCCTCTTTTAATGCGTTAGCACTAGGAATGTGAAAGTGGGAAAAAGTGTATGTATGTGGAATATGGAAGCTGGTGAAGTGACAGAAGTAAAGAGTGGATGGCCGAGCTCAAAAGAGCATATATACATATATATATATATATATATATATATATATATATATATATATATATATATATATATATATATATTGTGCTCTTTTAAGCTCGCCCATCCCTTCTTTGGAGAGGATATCGTCCCAAGCAGTACTTCGACCTCCGAGCCACGCAGGTATGCCGTCGGTCTTCCTTGGTGGTAGAACCGGCTGCCGCGATTATCACAACGACAGCCCTGTCCATGGACATCGCCCCTGGTTCCTCGGGAAGCTGGACAGGCAACCTGGCGGAGATGAGGCACTGCAACTTCCAGCAGCCGGCTTTCGTGGCAATACCGGCGTTTCACGGCTTTCAAGACGACGCCATCCTTTGGGTTCGCAATATACGCCATACTTTATGTTCGCCTTGGGTGAGCATCGTGCTTGGCCAGACCAGAAAAGATGGCTGGTTGCAGCAAAATGACTTTGCGGTGCCGCCAAGGCATGGGACAACTACGAAGGCGTTAAGCAGCGGTCCAGGCCTGAACGGAGTGCGGCGCTGATAGCTGCTTCCGGTCGGCTTCCTTATGCCTGCGGTGAGGTCAACCATCGCGAGTCTGCGCACGGCGCTCCTGGGAGCTAGCTACAGCTTCGATACTGCGGCAAGTGTTCCGTGCAGCCTTCCGACAGAGAGGTCCTACGCAGACCCCATGCGAAGCCTGCTTTTGCCGCTGCGGGCCTCTAACCCTGCGTCGGTAACTAAGCGCTTCACAGAGCGCTTACACACTCTATCATGAAGAGCTAGCACTTCAGGACCACACCGATATCTCCATGGATCCTAAGAACGACATACGTTTAGACCAGTCGGCCCAACATTTCCGGACTTCCCAACAGTCATTGGCCGAAGGCATGGCTGTTCGCCCCGCGTTGATTGAGGTCTCGCTAAAAGAAACGAAGGCAAGTAACACGCCTGAGGTCATGATTACCGAATATCTGCCCGTACGCGAAAGACGCGCAAGAGGCCTCGCGACGCTCCAAAATCCATCGCAAGTTACCATCACAAGAGATCGCAAGACACACGCAAGCAACCAGAAGCGCAAGCAACCATTGGTTTCAAAGCGGACGACCCTTGTTCCACCTTCGGGTAAGGACGAATCAGCAGTAGCAGGTATTTCGTGAAAAAACCACCGTTTCGCGGCTTTCAAGGTGACACCGTCCTTTGGATTCACGCTATCAATGCCTTAGGTGATCGCCATGCCTGGTCAGACAAAAAAAAATAGCTGCTTGCAGCACAACGACTTTGCGGTGCCGCCAAGGCTTCGGGCAGCTACGAAGGCTTCAAGCAGTGGTACTGGCCTGAATGGAGTGCCGCTCTGACAGTTGCATTCGGCCAGCTTCCTTGTGCCTGCGACGAGTCCGACCAGTGCAGTTCTGAGCACGGCGCTCCGGAGAGCTACTGTTTCGATCTTGCGGCAGGTGTCTGAAGAAACGCCTCGACAGAGAGATCTGCAGGCTACCCCGCCGCAGACGCCGGCTCACTGAGTGTCGCCGTCGGCTTCACGCCAGAGGTGGGAAGCGCATGGCGACCACCGCTCCCGCGTCCACCCAACACCGGGCGGCACATAACAATCTGACAACATCGGCTCCACCACAACCTCTAAACATGCAGCAGGTCACCACTACTACTTTCACACGGCAGACGACGCCGGCAAGAGCTGCTGCGACGAAAACCCAGCGACGCTCGGAAGCCGCACCATATCGCTGCTGCAGCTGCCCCCCGGAATGTTTTGGCAAATTGCCTCGCCACCTTCCCCGCTGTAGTATCTGATACCATACCATCAATTCCAGAGGCCGTGACAACCTTCCATCCTCAGAAGTCGTTGACGTGGCCTTCGCGCTCTTCAATAATTAGGAACAGTGAAGCACCGGGTCCTCTACTACTAGATGTTCTACCCCTCCTGACTGCCGACGCGTATTCGAACCACTGAAACGAGGTACTTCCTGACCCTCCGGTGCCACACCTACGGTTCTCAGGGTAGCCATTGGCCGAAGGCACAGCACTTCGCGCCACGCTCAGCAATATCTTGCTCAGGGAAGCCGAAGCGACCAACACAGCCGAAATCATCATCGAAGATCTTCCCGTGCGGCCCAAATCTACCTATAAGACGCGCAAGAAACCACAGGTATCGGTGGAGACGCAGCTGTACCACGTTTGGAATCAATCACCTCCCGGTGGGCAGCGACAGCGCTCTTGCAGTCGCCCACGGCACAGTGACCAGGAATTGCCCCTCGTTCCATCATCCTACATGTTTTACTCGGCGGCACGCGCCATTTCGCCGAGTTCGGGCGATTCGAGCGCATTAGCAACGCTGCGAAGATGCACCCGACGGGCGAGCAGACGGTTTCGCTGCTTGCACGGCACGTTAGTGCAGTCGGCCGCTCTTTATTCTCCAGGATCTCATGGCGCGCTTTCTCATCGGTGGCCGTCCCGAAACAGCCAGTGCCGCCCACAAGGGCGATCTCAGACAATTTCTCATTCCCAGAGCCATTTGCGGCAGCGTGGGTGAGTGTAATGAAGAAGTTGCTCTTGGGCGCGGGCGCTCGCACGGCGGGCGCGAGAAAAGAAGAGGCAGAAGTAAACAGACATACATTCTGGCGGACGGCCGATTATGCGCTTTTCTCTGCTTTACAGTATATATATATATATGACTCGAGCAGGAGGGTGCGGACGGAGAAAAACATGGTCGCCCGAACACTGCCTTTAATATTCGTC
This sequence comes from Dermacentor variabilis, assembly GCF_050947875.1. Classification (NCBI taxonomy): domain Eukaryota; kingdom Metazoa; phylum Arthropoda; class Arachnida; order Ixodida; family Ixodidae; genus Dermacentor; species Dermacentor variabilis. The sequence goes on from NC_134568.1 coordinate 202,070,360, forward strand.
TACCTCTTCTTTCAGACACCGTCCTTCTGTGCACCGTTACGCATTCCTCCTCCCTCCAAGAGCGCGCAACAAGCAACATGAGAGGGAGGATGGAGAGGATAAATATATAAGAAGGTGCAGTTACTACAATGTTCGGCAGTCCGGTGACGTCCAGTATAGCTCAGGAGGCCGATCATGGCTGTTGCGCTCCGGGCGACATATGCATGCACCGACAAAGGAAAGATATATCTATATCTATAGATCTATATATATATATATATATATATATATATATATATATATATATACGCCTTCAGCGATGGCATAAAGGTAAAGCAACCGCCTCGCGTGCAAAAAGACCGTGGTTCCAATCCCGGTGCCGCGCAATTTGCCACCGGCTTAAAAAAATACGCGTGTTGATAAAATTGAATAAACCGGCCTGGAGTGCGGCCTGACCCCGTTAACCAGAACCGGTAACGCACTCCCTCAGCAGGATTGGCCACCCTGGTGCAGTACTTGGCCACAACCTCCTATATGAACACAACAATCAAACCCCGGCCCTCAGTCCCCAGCAGCTGCGAAGCAACTGACCACGGCAGCGGTCAGACCTGTGACGCAGCAGAGGGTGCTAAGAATCTCTGGATCCGGACAGGCCACCATTGGAATCTGAACCTGACAACGTTTAATGCTAGAACGTTATCTAGTGAGGCGAGTCTAGCAGTGCTATTGGAGGAATTAGCGGGCATTAAATGGGATATAATAGGGCTCAGTGAGGTTACGAGGACAAATGAAGCATATATAGTGCTAAAAAGCGGGCACGTCCTGCGCTACAAGGGCTTAGGGGAGAGACGAGTACTAGGAGTCGGATTCATGATTAATAAGGATATAGCTGGCAACATACAGGAATTCTATAGCATTAACGAGAGAGTGGAAGGCCTTGTTCTGAAACTTAATGATAGGTACAAATTGAAGGTCGTACAGGTCTACGCGCCTACATCCAGTCATGATGACCAGGAAGTCGAAAGCTTCTATGAAGCCATGGAATCGACAATGGGTAAAGTCAAAAGAAAATACACTATACTGATGGGCGACTTCAATGCCAGGGTAGGAAAGAAGCAGGCTGGAGACTAGTTGGTGGGGGAATATGGCATAGGTTCTAGGAATAGCAGAGGAGAGTTATTAGTAGAGTTTGCAGAATGGAATAATTTGCGGGTAACGAATACCTTCTTCCGCAAGCGGGATAAACGAAAGTGGTCGTGGAGGAGCCCGAATGGCGAGACTAGATATGAACTAGACTTCATACTCTGCGCTAACCCTGGCATCATACAAGATATGGACGTGCTCAGCAAGGTGCGCTGCAGTGACCATAGGATGGTAAGAACTCGAATTAGCCTAGACCTTAGGAGGGAACGGAAGAAACTGGTACATAAGAAGCCGATCAATGAGTTAGCGGTAAGAAGGAAAATAGAGGAATTCCGGGTCAAGCTACAGAATGGGTATTCGACTTTAACTCAGGAAGAGGGCCTTAGTGTTGAAGCAATGAACGACAATCTTATGGGCATCATTAAGGAGTGTGCAATAGAAGTCGGTGGTAACTTCGTTAGACAGGATACTGGTAAGCTATCGCAGGATACGAAAGATCTGATTGAGAAACGCCAATGTATGAAAGCCTCTAACCCTACAGCTAGAATAGAACTAGCAGAACTTTCTAAGTTAATCAACAAGCGTAAGACAGCTGACATAAGGAACTATAATATGGAGAGAATTAGGCATCCTCTCACTCACGAAGGAAGTCTAAAATCAGTGAAGAAGAAACTAGGAATAGGCAAGAATCAGATGTATGCGTTAAGAGACAAAGATGGCAATATCATTACTAATATGGATGAGATAGTTCAAGTGGCTGAGGAGTTCTACAGAGATTTATACAGTACCAGTGGCAGCCACGACGATAACGGAAGAGGCAATAGTCTAGAGGAATTTGACATTCCACAAGTAACGCCGGAAGAAGTAAAGGCGGCCTTGGGAGCTATGCAAAGGGGGAAGACAGCTGGGGAGGATCAGGTAACAGCAGATTTGTCGAAGGATGGTGGGCAGATTCTTCTAGAAAAACTGGCCACCCTAAATACGCAATGCCTCATGACCTCAAGCGTACCAGAATCTTGGAAGAACGCCAACATAATCCTAATCCATAAGAAAGGGGACGCCAAAGACTTGAAAAATTATAGTTCGATCAGCTTACTGTCCGTTGCCTACAAAATATTTACTAAGGTATTCGCAAATAGAATCAGGAACACCTTAGACTTCTGTCAACCAAAGAACCATGCAGGGTTTCATAAAGACTACTCAACAATAGACCATATTCACACTATCAATCAGGTGATAGAGAAATGTGCGGAATATAACGAACCCTTATATATAGCTTTCATTGATTACGAGAAAGCGTTTGATTCAGTCGAAACCTCAGCAGTCATGCAGGCATTACGGAATCAGGGTGTAGACAAGCCGTATGTAAAAATACTGAAATATATCTATAGCGGCTCCGCAGCCACCGTAGTCTTCCATAAAGAAAGCAACAAAATCCCAATAAAGAAGGGCGTCAGGCAGGGAGATACGATCTCTCCAATGCTATTCACAGCGTGTTTACAGGGTGTATTCAGAGATCTGGATTGGGAAGAATTGAGGATAAGAGTTAATGGAGAATACCTTAGTAACTTGCGATTCGCTGATGATATTGCCTTGCTTAGTAACTCAGGGGACAAACTGCAATGCATACTCACTGACCTGGACAGCCAAAGCAGTAGGGTGGATCTAAAAATTAATCTGCAGAAAGCTAAAGTAATGTTTAGCAGTCTCGGAAGAGAAGAGCAGTTTACGACAGGTAGCGAGGCACTGGAAGTGGTAAGGGAATACATCTACTTAGCGCAGATATAGTGACCGGGGATCCCGATCATGAGACTGAAATAATCAGAAGAATAGGCTGGGGTGCGTTTGGCAGGCACTCTGAGATCGTGAACAGCAGGTTGCCATTATCCCTCAAGAGAAAAGTGTATAACAGCTGTGTCTTATCAGTACTCACGTACGGGGCAGAAACCTGGACGCTTACGAAAAGGGTTCTACTTAAACTGAGGACGAAACAACGAGCTATGGAAAGAAGAATGATGGGTGTAACGTTAATGGGGATAAGAAGAGAGTAGATTGGGTGAGGGAACAAACGCGAGTTAATGACATCTTAGTTGAAATCATGAAAAAGAAATGGGGGGGGGGGCATGGGCAGGGAATGTAATGAGGAGGGAAGATAACCGATGGTCATTAAGGGTTACGGACTGGATTCCAAGAGAAGGGAAGCGTAGCAGGGTGCGGCAGAAAGTTAGGTGGGCGGATGACACTAAGAAGTTTGCAGGGATAACAGGGCCACAATTAGCACACGAACGGGGTAGTTGGAGAAGTATGGGGAGGTCTTTGCACTGCAGTGGGCGTAGCCAGGCTGAAGATAATGATAATGATGATGATAAGGATATATATATATATATATATATATATTACAACTGACGGTGGTTTGCTCCGGACCGCGCCGTCAGTTGCACTTCGCTCGTAGAAGAGGCAGCATGTATGTCGATTGAGCTGCTGACAACACTTTGCAGTGTGGTGAACACGGTTTAAACTATGCATCCGGGATCTCAAACAGGTGGGACGTATGATGATAACGCATTTTTCTCGCGCTTACCGCTAAATTTTTTTTTTACTGCACTGCCTTTGTTTCCGACCGGTTTTCGAAAATTGCGTTGACTCATACCTCGACCGCTCCAGGTATATATGTATATACGCGAAGCGTAAGTGGCGAAAGAAGCCCACCAGTTGTACGGATCAAAGCGATATGTTGCTAAGGAAAACGACAGGAAAGAGCGAGAGCGCATAAGATGCTGAAAGGCAGGTGGGGGGGGGGGGGGCGGCGGGGAAGTGCAGGCTGCAGTTAAAGCACTATGCGTAAACGGCTGTAACGACCATTCTGCCGTGCAGGTGACGGAGACGAGCATCCCGGCGCAGAGTGCTGCTTCTTTCCGGCTCCCCTTTCCGCACGGGTGAGGAGTGGAGGCAACAAACTAACGGGAAATTGAAACCAAACCACAGATGCACCAAAATGAGGGAAGCCAGAAGAAGAAGAAAAAAAGAGACACATCCCCGCGATGCAAGAAGCCGAGTGCCGACGCAACGTTATTTTTATCCTTCGGCGCCCTAGTAAACACGCAAACGCTAACCGAAGCTGGTGCGGTTTAGTTTCTTTTTCTTTTCTTCTTCGCATTCTTCCTCAAGCTTTGTTTGCACTCGCCAAGGCAGTTCGTGAACTCACTTAATCGAGATTAATGCTCCTCCCATTCACGTCGGACCGCTGTTAATTCCAGAGAGTCGACTGCAAACACGAACTACCGAACAGATCGTTTTGTTGTTGTTTTTTCTGCCGGCGCGGTCCAAAGCGGTTTCACCACGGCCACACCGGAGGGAGGATATCTGTGCCCGTGTCCGCGCAGCAGCGTTTTCCTCACGTCAGATGCTAAGAGGAAAAGGAACGCAAAATACGTAGAACTGGAGCATTTAGCGAGCTAATGCTTTTTCGACTGTGGATTCACGGTAGGGGAAAAGACGAAACTGGGCCGGCCGAGAGATGAGCGCGCGGTGAACGGGAGAAAGGCAATAGTGCGGCCTTAAAGAAAGAAGCAAAACGTCGCATGCGGCAGCAATCATCGGCGCCTCGACGGCAGTCTCAGTTCCTACTGTATCCTAAGATGGCAAAAAATACAACGTGATGTTCCGGCATGTAGGACACGACGCACAGAATGGTCTGCATTCCCATTTAGATACTGGTGATTGATAATCTTGAATATCGGCTATCCCCGTTTGAGTCTCTGATCCACACCGATCTCTTCTTGTCTCTTAAGCTGCGCCTAACATTTTTCGTTCCATCGCTCTTTGCGCGGTCTTTAACTTGTTCTCGAGCTTATTTAGTAACCTCCAGGATTTTACCCCTTAAGTTAGCGGCATTAGAATGAAATGATTGTACACTTTACTTTACTTGTACTTTATTTTCAACGACAGTGGTAAGCTGCCAGTCAGGATTTTGTAATGCCTGCTGTATGCACTTCAGCCCATTTTTATTCTTCTATAAATTTAATTCTCATGATCAGGGTCCCCTGTGAATTACTGACCTAGATAAGCGTACTCCTGCACAGACTATAGAGGCTGACTGGTGATCATGAATTATTGTTCCCTAGCCAGGCTAATGAACACTACCTTTGTCTTCTGCTAGTTGACATTAAAGAAAAAAAAATCGGCAGAGACACTTACAACTGCTTACGTGTGGCAATGCGAAAGCATTATAGTCCTTTTGGTGAAATGTTTCTTTTCCGCGCGTTCCTTGTTCTGCGCAAGCTCTCACCTACGTTCTAACTGCGCCTCGGTTGAGGCCAAATGAAAACGCGTCAAGCGTCTCGACGCGCACGCTTTCCCGCGAGGAATTCATAACTCGAAGCCCCGCTCAGCGGCATTCAATTGGACATTAATGTTATTTATTTTATACACTCATTTTATACACTCACAGTGTTGCACCACCTGCTACCCATTGGCTGCGCCGTCACGTGACCAACGACGCACGCACTAGGCACACATACATAGCCAACCTGTCGAATCGTGGAGCTGCCGTGGCGTCGGGGTAGCGACATTGAAAGATTCATCCCTGAATAAATTGGAATTCAATTTCCATGACCCCCATGACTAATTATCTTCTTTTCTCGAATGCCATTTGTTGTTTGATATAGTACTACAAAACAGGCAATAAAAAGAAAGCGTCGGGGTATATAGCGCGCTCGTCTAGCACTCCGGAGGCCTTTGCTCGATTCCCGGCCAGACCGAAATTTACCTACTATTCTTTTCAAAGGCGTTAGTTTACAGGAACCTCCCTGAGAAATTTTACGTCACTCCGAGTTATTTTTTTGACGTGTTTTTACTCTTTGTCGTCGGATATTTTTGGTACCATCATTCGGTCACGCCGCCGGCTAAAACGTCGTATTTTCGCGTAATGGGGCATATAATGCTTTCGCATTAAAAACGGAGCTTGGTAAGCCACGTAATGCATAGGACAGTCAACCGGTGGCCCATTTGAGCTGCAGAATGGGTGCCAATGGAAGGGAAGCGCATTCGAAGGTCACAGTTCACAGTCCTGCCGTACGTAACATTTGCTTAGAACACGGCGGTGCAAGAAACAACATAGATCACGCCGTTCAAGCTGGTCTACGGCAGGAACCCGACGACGACGCTCGACGCCATGCTGCCGCACGTCACTGACGAGGAGAACCTTGACGTCGCTACCTACCTCCAACGCGCCGAAGAAGCCCGACAGCTCGCCCGCCTGCGGATCAAGAACCAGCAGAGGACCGACAGCCGAAACTACAACCTCCGACGGCGCTTCGTCGAGTACCAGCCCGGCTACCGTGTTTGGGTATGGGCCCCGATACGCCGACGAGGACTCAGTGAGAAACTACTCCGACGCTATTTCGGACCCTACAAGGTCATCCGACGTATTGGTGCTCTGGACTATGAGGTCGTGCCAGACGGCATTTCGCATTCACAGCGGCGCCGCGCACGATCTGAAGTTGCCCACGTGGTGCGCCTTAAACCCTTTTACGGACGCTGACGAACTTCCTTATTTTTGTTGTTTTCTTTGCTACGAGTGCTTTTGTTTATTACTTTCGTTTGTTTGGAGCATCGGGTCGATGCTTTTTAAGAGGGGGGTAATGACACGTGCACTTAACTTTATCGGGCGACCACGTTTCGCCGCCTAACAAATGTTATCGCACAGCGCAGGACGCGCCTGCATGTAAAAGAAGTTTCCGGAATGTTATCGATGGTTCCGTCCACTGTTTTTCACCGCAACTTGTGTAATCTGATTGCATCTATGCGCGACGCGAATAGTGTAGAACTTTGTGGAAGACACGCGGGTCCCAGCGGCTAATCTGGAATATTCGACGACTGATCAGCCGACGCGTTTGACCCGCTGATCAGATTTTCGACGATCGCCGACCGTGTTCGCCGCTATCGTTGTGCTATATGTGTAGCCTGTTTTGTGGGCACAGGTTCGCCCAATAAAAGTTAGTTTTGTCGTTCACAGTATTGCTACTGTGTTCTTCAACGTCACCACCACGTGACAATACAATGACGAATAAAGATCGACGCCGATGGAACGACGGAGGTGGTATGATGAGGACGTCATGACTACGACTGTGTGAGGATGATGGCGTGATGGCGATGGCATGACAAGAGTCGAATGACAAAGCTGGAATGACGACGATGCAACGACCACGATGACATCACGACTCCGAACATATATATACTGTTAAGGGGACAGGGTTTCGTGAACCTTCAACAGCGTCTGCTTGGAGCTCGAACCAGGCTGGCCATCAGAAAGAGCTCGGCAAGGAAGACGAGGTGACGTAAAAACAAATTACAAAAGTTTAATATATCGTTACAGGTGAGCAGTGCGTTCCAAGGAAAAACATAAAAACGTTCAGCGTGCGTGCACCTGACCGCAAGGGAAGATAAAATGTGACCACACGTGGCGGCTCGCTAGATTTCTTACACCCTACACCATCCGGACATCCTCATTCTCTGCTGCCGCTTGCTAGAGGGCCTTGTAAGGACACGGCGGGGCAACCCACACAGAGTGACAAGGGAGGGAATCTACTCCTTGACGTAGAGGAGTTGAGCGTCGTAAAGAGGGGAGCAGGATTTGCACATTCCTCGCATGCGCCCGTCGCACACACCCGATGGACAAGTCTGTTCATGTTTAGCGTGACAATGGACGGACGGACGGACGGACGGATGGACGGATGGATGGGTGGGCGGGTGGGTTTATGGATGGATGGATGGATGGACGGACGGACGGACAGGCTCAAAATGGCTGAAGTAGGCAAAGCATGCTATCAGCATTAAAAATACAGGCAGCCATCATCCATCATGCAACCGCCATATCGGGTGGATGTTCACAAAAGACTGAGCGAAGAAAGCCCACCGAAGAAACGCGCGCACGGGAGTCGTTATAGCGAGGAGGGTATAGTCGAGGAACACACAGACACAGAGATGCGCGTCGCGATAGATAGGGGGTCGTATATCACGTCAGCGCGTCGTATACTTAGAAGCATCACACTGCGCAAACGCGCGCGCTTTGTGGCATCGCGCGGCGACAGGTGCCACGTTCGGAAATCTGCGCAGAATCTCGCGCCACTGCATATCACACAAGCAGCCGTACATATACAAAGGAAGAAGGCCGACGAATCGACATGCCCACGAATGAGCGCAAAAGCATGTACCCCAACCGCAAATCTTTTGGGAGCGCAAGACTTAAGGAAGAAAAATAATGTCGCAATCGACCTACTGCGGCCGGCTGTTCCCATGTCCCCATTCTTCGGCATTTATGTACGTGTACAAGGTCTAACCCGCATAGCGTCAGCCAGCGCCACTCATGGCCAGGGAGGCTGATGTGCAACATCCCTTTGAGTGATGGCGTCAATTAGTACGTGAACTTAAGGAGCAGGCAGCTGACGAATAAGCCTTCGTATGCTACCTGAAGGCATCAACACTGCCAGAGTCGAGACCTTCGGCTTGCAGTAAACGAGAAGAAGGGGAACCGAGGGGCTCGATTTTTTTGGTCACAACCATATGAAGCCAACATTCAACGAAGCCAACGAAACCATGGAAGAAATTATTGGTTGTTTTTAATTGAAATGTATACATATAGAAATGATAAGGCAAAGGGAAATGAAACTGGAGGAAAAAACAACTTGCCGCCTTTATAAGAATGCGTGGTAAGTGAGTAAGTTTAACATTTCCGAGATTCTGTGCTCCGAAAGCTTTTGCAGTAGTCTGTAATTACACAAAAGGAGGGCGAGAAGGAGCGAAGGAAATTGGATAACGCGTGTATATGAACTTCCTAAGGACCTCTTTTACAGTTGCATTCCTGTCATGTAAGTGACTAGCTGTGTTTAGTTCATCGAAGCAGAGAGAATACCATAATTTAGTATACTATAAATGAAGCGCTTAGGCGAGTATGCATCTCATGCGCAACTAACGCACAGGTGCGGTAGAATGAGCTTGTGGTCCAACGGTATCTAAAAGAGAAAGGAGGTGCCAGAAAAACCGAAAGCCGCGTCGTTGCATGGTTTGGAGAATATGGCAGGTCACATCGCAGTTTTGGCGAAAGTAAGCATCATTTTGTCAGCGAATACACAGAAATCAGAAGCTGGATCACTAATTTTCATTTCTCCGTCAAGAAGAAGAGTTGAGCTGTCTTCACGAAACGCAAGAGTCAGGCTTAAATTACCTCTGCATCGTTTTATCGCGCACTTTCACGCCGGCTGATACAACAGCTGGTGCCAAACCACAGCATATACGGCAGTAAGACCTGAACGGCAACGATAATAACCCTCGTGCCTCAAAACAAATATATCTTCAGTTAACTTCCTTGCCCTCTCATTTCTCTCTCCTCCTCTAAACAAATATGCAGTCTACGTATATTGTCTTACTTTTAAGTTAGGTGAAAGAAGTGCTAGTGCCTTTGAACGTTCTAACAGAACGTCATCAAACGTGCTTATGAAATTGGATGAAAATGCCAATGATCTACGAAGCCCTTGTTGCGTTTCGCCTGCGACACGTGGTTTTGCCGGCGCGACTGCGGCGGGGCGGCAGACATTTTGGCCCGATCGTCGTCGCCGCAACACTCATCGCCAGGTGTTTCCAGGCGCGTCTGCGGCGATGCGACCGCCTAGGGATCATCCTCGCATTCCAGTCATTGTGCCCGAAACAGGCGATGCCAAAGCAGGGATCTCATTCCAGTTATTGGGCCCGAAACAGGCGATGCCAAAGCAGGGATCTCGTTCCAGTCATTGTGCCCGAAACAGGCGATGCCAAAGCAGGGATCTCATTCCAGTTATTGGGCCCGAAACAGGCGATGCCAAAGCAGGGATCTCGTTCCAGTCATTGTGCCCGAAACAGGCGATGCCAAAGCAGGGACCATCCTCTCATTACAGTCATTGTGTCCGACCGGCAGCGCCACGACAGGGTGCTACGAGATCGTGCTCGACATGGTGCTACGGCATCGCTACGACAGTGTGCGTCACCATTAGCCCATTGTACATTCACGTGCTCGTCTTTTGAGGGGTTCCTTCTTGCCCTCAACTGCGAGAGTATAAAAACAGCTGCCCCCGGACGCCAAAAGGAGGGCTCCGATTTCTTCAGTTGAGTGAAGTGCTCTCCCGTCTCTCTACTTCGGTCAAACCTGACCGCCAACTCTTTGCGATGTTAAAATAAACAAGTTGTTTCGTTGTTACCAGTCGACTCATGCTTTGCCGGGACCTTCGGATGCTTCGAGTTGTACCCCAGGCCGCCAGGCCAACGCTACCCTTGGGGCTTGCGACCCAGGTACAACCACGGGCGTCAGCGCCGAGTTCCCAACAGATCGTACCAGCAGTCAGATCCAAACATCTGGTTGGCAGCGGTGAGATCGCCTACGACTTCAAACAACTGTCTGCCAGCGGTGAGATCGCGACAACGGAGGCCAGCAGCAAAGAGATGCAGTTGACTGTATGCTGAGCAGCTCAACGACGATCCGGGAGCAGTGCAACGAGCCCTGTGTGACGACTGGTTGCCTGCAGCGGAACGACTGCGCGGAATTCCTGCCTGCGAGGTTTGGTGAGTGCGGGACTTTCTTCTTCTGAGCTTTGCCAGGCTTTTGTTAGTGTCAGAAACAGAGCTGGTAATTGTGGTTGTCGTTGCTGCCGGGTTAGTTTGCGGCAAGACAATAGTAAGCAGTAGAGAAAGCAGCATTCAGAGCAGCCATGGATTTGAAGTCGTTGCGCAAACCGAAATTGTTGGAGCTTGCAAGAGAGTTGGGTCTGGATGTCTCAGACAAACTAAGAAAACCTGAACTGCTAAAGGCTATTCTTGAGTTAGAGGCTGAGGATGACGAGCTGTCGGAATGCCTTGAGACTATTGAAGAGAGGGAGACTGCAAAAGAAAAAGAAGAGCGTGAACGTAAAGAACAGAAAGAGCGAGAGCAACAAGAGCGTGACCGTCAACACGCTTTGGAAATGAAGCGTCTTGAGGTAGAAATGGAACGCGCTCGTAATGGAAGTCAGGCACACGGTGCAGGAGAACGCGTATTGTTCAAAATGACTGACCTGATGCGGCCGTTTAAGCTTGGAGAGGACATTGGTTTGTTCCTGGTTAACTTTGAGCGAACGTGCGAGAAGCAGGGGTTCTCTCGGGAAACGTGGCCACAGCGCTTGCTCACTTTGTTACCCGGCGAGGCGGCCGACGTAGTCGCTCGCTTGGATAGAGAGGAAGCAGAGGATTTCGACAAAGTAAAATCGAGTCTGCTAAAAAAGTACCGGCTGTCTGCGGAGGCGTTCCGTCGGAAGTTTCGGGAAAATGAGAAAGGCAGAAGTGAGTCATATACAGAGTTTGCGTATAGGCTTATGTCGAACATGCAGGAGTGGCTCAAAGAAGAGAAAGCGTTTGGTGACCACGATAAAGTTCTGCAGTGTTTCGGGCTAGAACAGTTTTATAGTCGGTTACCGGAGAACGTGCGATACTGGGTCTTGGATAGGCCAGACGTTTGTACGGTGGCTAAAGCCGCTGAGCTAGCCGAGGAGTTTGTGACGCGTCGGGCTCGCGGAGCTAAGGATGGTCAAAAGGGTGAATTTGGCTCGAAGTTCGAGAGGCCGAAATTCACGCCCATGAGATTAAAGGGGGACACGCGTAGTGCGGATGCGAGCGAAAGCAGTCCGACCAAACGTAAAGAGACGGCGGCAGCCAAACGCAGAAAGCGGTTCGAGATGAGGCGAGCGCGCTTGTGTTATACGTGCCAGAAGCCGGGTCACTTTTCGGCGCAGTGTCCGGAAACAACACCAAAAGTTGTGTTTTTTTCAATAGGCAGCACTGACGAGAACATGAAGCTTCTCGAGCCTTACATGCGAGACCTCCTCGTGAACGGGAAAGAGTGCCGAGTGCTTCGCGATTCCGCAGCTACGATGGATGTAGTTCACCCGTCTTACGTAGAACCCCATATGTTCACGGGCGAGTGCGCATGGATCAAGCAAGCCGTCGAAGCTCATAGCGTGTGTCTGCCCGTAGCAAAGGTGCTTATTGAAGGACCTTTCGGAGCGCTTGAGACAGAGGCGGCAGTGTCATCTATGCTGCCACCCCAGTACCCGTACCTATTTTCAAACAGGTCCGATCACCTCCTGCGCGAGAAGGGGCTTTTGTTTGGTGAAGCTAGTGTTCAGGCCTTAACCAGATCGAAGGTTCGGGAGCTCGCTGCAAAGGCGGTAGTTGCGGGGCCGACGTTATCAAACAACGAAAAAGGGTCAGAGGCGCAGCAAGCTGATATTCAGAGCACGCCCGAACTGAATAAACTTGAGTCTGTAACGTTAAAGGCGCCAGATACTGGAGAGGAAATGCCCGACACGGGAAAGTTAGAAGAGCTATCTACTGATTTGCTCATCGCGCCTACGTCAGACGGACTTGATAGGTTGCTAAATGTCAGCCGGTCGGCTTTGATAGCCGAGCAAAAAAAGGATGGCAGCCTGGAAAAAGTGCGCTGCAATGTCGAAGAAGGTATCGCCAGGAAAACTGCGCGTTTTGTGGAAAGAGGTGGAGTCCTGTACCGGAAGTATCTAGACCGAAGAGGAGTGGAGTTCGATCAGCTGATCGTGCCTCAATGCTATCGTCAGGATCTGTTGCGCTTGTCGCATGGGGGTTCGTGGTCCGGACACCTAGGAGTTAAGAAAACTAAGGACCGTCTCTTGCAAGAGTACTATTGGCCAGGGTGTTTTCGGGACGCAGACCATTTCGTGAGGACATGTGACACTTGTCAGCGGGTGGGCAAACCAGGGGACAAATCGAGGGCGCCGTTGAAATTGGTACCTATCATTACGGAGCCTTTTAGACGGCTCGTTATTGATACTGTGGGACCTCTGCCGGTAACAGCCACGGGGTACAGACACATTTTGACTGTGATCTGCCCAGCGACAAAGTTCCCTGAAGCAGTGCCGCTTAAAGAACTCAGCTCAGTTGAGATAGTTAATGCACTACTGTCCATATTTGCGCGAGTTGGTTTTCCTGCAGAAATTCAATCAGATCAGGGCACAGTGTTTACTAGCGCTTTGACGACAACTTTTCTCGAAAGGTGTGGGGTAAAGCTGCTACACAGCTCAGTGTACCACCCACAGTCGAATTCCGTTGAGAAGCTCCACTCCGTCATGAAGCGCGTGTTGAGAGCCTTGTGTTTTGAACATCAAACTGACTGGGAGCTGTGTCTGCCTGGGGTGATGTTTGCGTTAAGAACCGCGCCGCATGCGGCTACGGGGTTTTCGCCAGCTGAACTGGTGTATGGTCGCTCGCTTCGATCTCCGCTTCGCATGCTTCGAGAATCATGGGAAGGTAGGGGCGACGACCCAGTCGTGGTGGAGTACGTGCTTAAGCTCCTCGAACGCTTAAGAAGGGCACAGGAGTTGTCAGGTGAAGCAATGACAAAGGCCCAGCAGAGGGCCAAGGTTTATTATGATCGGACAGCCAGGGCCCGTCGTTTTGAGGTTGGCGATGAGGTCATGATATTGCGCACATCGCTAAACAACAAACTAGACGTGCAGTGGGAGGGCCCAGCACGAATTGTTCAGAAACTGTCGGACGTTAACTACGTGGTAAGTCTGCCAGGAAAGCGGAAAGCACAGCAAGTTTACCACTGTAATCTGCTCAAACCTTATAGACAAAGGGAAGCAGTGGTGTGCATGATGGTAAACGTTCCTGAAGAGCTTCCGGTCGAGCTTCCGGGACTAGGCTCAGTGACGAACAGGGAAGACACCGGTCAAGTCATTAGTGACCTTATCAGTAAAGCACCGCTGTCGCCCGAGCAGAAAACCGAACTACACCAGCTATTACAAGAGTTTCAAGGTCTGTTCTCTGAGAGGCCTGGTAGGACTTCTGTACTTACTCATGATATAGAACTTACCTCCACAGAGCCAGTACGATCCAAGGCGTATCGGGTGTCACCCCGCCAGAGCGATATTATGGAGGCTGAGGTAAAGAAAATGCTACAGCTCGGTGTTATTGAGGCAGGTGAGAGTGATTATACCTCCCCTTTGATTTTAGTTGAGGTACCGGGCAAGGAACCTCGTCCTTGCGTCGACTACCGCAGGCTTAATTCCATCACTAAGGATCAAATTTATCCGATCCCTAACATCGAGGAGCGCCTTGAGAAAGTTAGTAGCGCTCAGTTTATTTCCACCCTAGATCTTGTCAGGGGTTATTGGCAGGTTCCACTTACAGAAGAGGCTAGTAGGTATGCGGCGTTCATTTCACCAATGGGAACATTCCGTCCTAAAGTGTTGAGTTTTGGTTTGAAGAACGCGCCATACTGTTTTTCAAGCCTCATGGATAAAGTGTTGCGGGGACAGCAAGAATTCGCTTTACCGTATCTAGACGACGTAGCGATATTCTCCGCATCCTGGTCTGAGCATATGACACACTTGCGGGCAGTGCTAACCCGCCTGCGCGAAGCGGGCTTGACAGTCAAGGCTCCTAAGTGCCAGTTAGCACAGGCCGAGGTTGTCTACCTCGGTCACATGATTGGTCAGGGTCGTCGCCGCCCCTCTGAAATAAAAGTGGCCGCTGTGCGAGACTTTCCGCAACCGCGCACCAAGACCGATATTCGGTCGTTCTTGGGTGTCGCCGGCTACTATCAGAGGTACATCCCTAGGTACTCTGATATCGCGGCTCCCCTGACGGATGCTCTAAGAAAAACAGAGCCTCAAACAGTCGTCTGGGACGAGACAAAGGAAAGAGCTTTTAGCGCCCTAAAGAGTGCCCTAACAAGCCAGCCTGTGCTACGATCGCCAGACTATACAAAAGGGTTCATTGTTCAGTGCGATGCTAGTGAGCGAGGCATGGGCGTTGTACTGTGCCAACGGGAAAATGGAGAAGTAGAACACCCCGTCCTGTATGCTAGTCGTAAGCTGACCAGTCGTGAGCAGGCGTATAGCGCCACCGAGAAAGAGTGTGCGTGTCTCGTGTGGGCCGTTCAGAAATTGTCATGCTATCTAGCCGGCTCGAGGTTTATCATTGAGACGGATCACTGCCCTCTCCAATGGCTGCAGACCATCTCTCCCAAAAATGGCCGCCTCCTGCGCTGGAGCCTCGCTTTACAACAATATTCCTTTGAGGTGCGTTACAAAAAGGGGAGTCTCAACGGTAACGCCGATGGCTTAAGTCGAAGCCCCTAACGTAGGAATCAGCCTCAAAATTGTTTGTTACTGATGTTTTTCTTCCTGAGGCAGGATTTTTTTTAACATATTGCTTTTGTTTAGTGTTTCAAAGTGATGATATGCTTTCTAGTGCAATTTTTCAATTTGTGGACGCGTTCTGAGTGATGCTAGACTACTGTAAGGAACTAGGCAGTGGTATAAAAAGGGGAAAGAGCCTGGCAGGGCTTAGTGAGGGTTGTGCCGTGCTTGCTGACTGAGCGGTTGAGTTTTCAGCGTAGTTCTAACGCTTGCCGGGAACGAGAACAAAAATGTGAACTCTCCCGAAGTCACTTTGCAGTGTCCCGTGCGAACCTGAACGAGAGAACGAGGCCTTCTCTGTGCGCTGCGCTCAAGAAACGTCAAGGGACGCCCGACTTCGGTTATGAGCATCATCGAGCGACATCCCTCCGGACAGCGGATGCAGTCCCCTGTCCATCGGGATCTCCTTCCCCCGGCGGGGCGGTCTGTTGCGTTTCGCCTGCGACACGTGGTTTTGCCGGCGCGACTGCGGCGGGGCGGCAGACATTTTGGCCCGATCGTCGTCGCCGCAACACTCATCGCCAGGTGTTTCCAGGCGCGTCTGCGGCGATGCGACCGCCTAGGGATCATCCTCGCATTCCAGTCATTGTGCCCGAAACAGGCGATGCCAAAGCAGGGATCTCATTCCAGTTATTGGGCCCGAAACAGGCGATGCCAAAGCAGGGATCTCGTTCCAGTCATTGTGCCCGAAACAGGCGATGCCAAAGCAGGGATCTCATTCCAGTTATTGGGCCCGAAACAGGCGATGCCAAAGCAGGGATCTCGTTCCAGTCATTGTGCCCGAAACAGGCGATGCCAAAGCAGGGACCATCCTCTCATTACAGTCATTGTGTCCGACCGGCAGCGCCACGACAGGGTGCTACGAGATCGTGCTCGACATGGTGCTACGGCATCGCTACGACAGTGTGCGTCACCATTAGCCCATTGTACATTCACGTACTCGTCTTTTGAGGGGTTCCTTCTTGCCCTCAACTGCGAGAGTATAAAAACAGCTGCCCCCGGACGCCAAAAGGAGGGCTCCGATTTCTTCAGTTGAGTGAAGTGCTCTCCCGTCTCTCTACTTCGGTCAAACCTGACCGCCAACTCTTTGCGATGTTAAAATAAACAAGTTGTTTCGTTGTTACCAGTCGACTCATGCTTTGCCGGGACCTTCGGATGCTTCGAGTTGTACCCCAGGCCGCCAGGCCAACGCTACCCTTGGGGCTTGCGACCCAGGTACAACCACGGGCGTCAGCGCCGAGTTCCCAACAGATCGTACCAGCAGTCAGATCCAAACACCCTGTTTTTGTCCTTAGCCTTTATAAACCATTTCTTAACGAAGCAAAACCCCCTAGCCGTTATTGCCGTCTTATCTTCTACGAGTACAACGTCTCACTTTACCTTGTGTGCCTGCAGATCGCAAGTGAGACTGAAAGACCTGTCTAATGGCGCTACCAGCTTTGCTCCCACATATATAAGCTAGAACAAAACAATTCCAGGTGTCACATTCCTTGTTTCTTGTGGCCACCACTGAAAAACCTTCACATGATAAATGTACACCACGTATAGAGCTGCGAGCCCGACTATATCGCGTCCCCGACCGCCACATTAAGCACGTGTAAGGGAAACAAGCTTTCGGTTTAGAAAGAAACAAAAAGAGAGAAAGGTGCTCTGGCAAAAACGCTCGATGGTGTAGGCGAAACGAGCAAAAGAAAGCAGCCGAAGTGCTTCAAACGGATTCAAATGCAGGAAAGCAAAGAAGAAAAGGAAAAACAACGCCGACGCAAAGCAAAGGCGATGCCCAGTTTAGCTAACCCATCGTGGCACGGAAAGCGCAGCACGAAGGTGATCCGAAAGTGCGAAAGCATTAGCGGCCTTTCGAGATGGGATCTGGGAGGTTTGGGGATCGTGGAAGCATCAACTTCGAGGCCCTGGGATTAAGAAAAGTTGGCGATCTTGTAGTTACTTCCTGCGTGCGACACTTTCGAAAGAAGCCAGGCGCCGAAATCGCGTCGGTAGAAACGAAGAACGTTCCTAGACAACCGCGACATCGAGCGAGAGAGACTCAAATAAACAGCGGGTAGACTGTCATGCGAAAAGAGCCTTGGAGCAGATTCTGAAGTTTGGGCACTGCGGCTGACATCTGGGATTAGAAACCACTCACGAAGAAAACGGGATAGTTGGGGCATGCAAGGAAAGACACACACACGCGCGCGCGCACGCACGCACGCACGCACGCACGCATGCATGCACGCACGCATGCACGCACGCACACATACACACACACGCACACACAGACACAAAGTGGAAGATAAAATGACAGAAAGCGTGATGGCTTTTAGACATGCGTCTTGGTCTTGTCGATCTAACAGAACTTCTAAAATAAGCAAGCTGAGCATTCTGGCGACTCGCTGCGCCAAAACGAAAATCACCTAAACTTCCCTTCCCACTAGACAAGGATCGCACAAACGCAGCCATACAGGACAGAACTGCACGATGAAGCATGTTCGACTAATCACCTTTTTGTTCATCCAGATTTTGTTGCTTCACATTTTATCTAAAAATAGCTAAGACAAGAAAACTGAATGTTGAATTTGCTTTTTACGCGTCAAACATATAAGGAATCTGAAGCACTGTATATTGCAATCCTTTCCAATTAATTCCATTATATTGTTAGCCCCCCACCCTCCCTTTTGCCGGGTTGACGTAAGTGAACACAAAGGTCGGACGCCGCTTCGAACTAATGAAATGCACAGCAGTGATTGATTTGTTCAGCTCTGTAGGCACCGCATCATGCCAGGAAGAATCCCCACGTGCACATCTCTGTATATATAGAAGAAAGACCGGCTTAATGCACGCGGTGGCAACCGCACACAATCCCTCAAATATACATCAAATACACCATACAAAACTTTTCTCTCTCTCGCTTTCTTTTTTTTTAATTACGAGGCCATTTGCCAATCTCAGTGGGAATGAAGAGGCATTGGACGCGACGTACGTCTTTTTGAGAGGAAATCAAATCAACGAGCCCAAAAGGTACCCTCTATTTTCTCAAATTTCAGGCGACCGAATGCTTGCACGAATAAACACAACTGCGCAATTATGTTTACCACCTGGATAACGCCTCACGCCGCCTAGCTTAGCTAAGGCACATATTTAGTGCCGATCACAAGACATAGTTGTCTGAATGCGCGACTGCCACCGCATACCGGTAGAAGTCGTGGCTCTGTACGATTGCGATGCATATAGATTTCAGTGAACGCCCCAGAAATCTACATCGTGGAGTTTTCGGTCTCACCTTGTTTGAACCTTTCTGTTTTTCAGGTTTGAGCAAATGTATTCTCGTGCATACATTAATTGCATAGATTATTCCACATGAGACCAGTCCAATTTCCATTAACGGTGGGAAAGCCGCTTTCTAGTACACAAGGTGCCGCCCATTCTCTCTCTCTGTCTCTTCATTTTGGGCACACAGCTTTCCTTTTTTTTTTCGAACGCACACAGTACTCTACTGCAATACTTCAGAATTCCTATGAGGTGGGCACGCCTATAGTTACAATGCTTGAAAGCCACGAAAGAAGAATGTGCACTTCTAACCTGCACCATGGTCACACACCTCATGCCCATATTCGCTTCTACACCGCTTTCCCGTTCACGGTTCTTTTCTTTGTTCGGGAAGGTAGCGCCTTAGTCCCGGCACCTAGTTCGATTTTAGCCACATAGCGTATCGGGTCAGAAGACAGCAGTACACCGTGAGCGTGTGGGTGCTTGCAAAACTACCGCTGAGAAGTTAAGCGGGGTGACCCGTGTTAATGCGCGTCGCTCATTGTTGCGCAGCGGAACGACGACGAACGCGAAACGCGAGAAACCAGGATGAGCCCCGAGCACTGGGCGCGATTTTCTTATAGTGTTGCCGTGAATTTAGCACCGGCTACACGGGGACACCAAACTCCGAACTTGCGTGGCGTCTCCGCGCAGCATCACATAGTCCACGTGCCATGCTGCTCAGATGGCAGCGACGTTGCTCAGGCGTTAGGCGTCGACAGGTGACACCGGATCCGCCGTCGATGTTGGCGTCACGGCGCTCATCAAACACATCTTGCGGTGTCTCAGCGAGGTGGTTTGGGTAACATGGGGCGCGGCACCGGGCCTTCATTTCACGTGTGAATCTACAGCCACGTGAGCAGACCATCCACTAGACGCGCATGCGTTAGGATCAGGTGAGCCGAGATCCGGCCGATATTCGGGATTCATTTACTTTTTCTCGTTAATTGACAAAACACCAGCATGCTAGAGCTTCGCGCCATAGAGTTCCCGTGCTAGTGCTACGCCGTGCTAGTTGAGACGCCGAAACAATGGATGCACGAACTTCGCAGCATGCAGCGGGAGCTCTCTAACGAGATGACAGGCGACACGCCGCTCAAGCTTCCATACACGCCACTTCACTAAGAATGTCAAGCGCTCCAATAAATCTCGGGCTTTTATCCTTCTATGGTCCTAGTCCTTTATTCAGCAGCGGTGACAATAGAAGGAGAAGATACGAGCACAAAAACGGGATTAGCTGTACTTACCGCAAAACACATGTTCTAGGCTAAATTACAAACACCAGCTACTATGTATTACCTGCCGATAACCTCTACATCAGTAACGTGGCAATTTGGGCTTGTTAGCGTCAAGTGTGTCCTGTCACTTCTACCCTTGTGCTCGTCCACCACTCGCTTTGGCAACTGCTGCACTTGTACTCGTTGTAGACTTAATTGTCCGCTAATTAAGAACGCACAGCTAACGCAAAGACAGTTGTGGGAAATAAAGACGAAGAAAACTCAGGTTGGCTACCATGTACGATAAAAGTTAGTTGAACAGGTAAGAAAAGAAAAAAAGAATTGAAAGAAGGAACCATCGCAGCAAACACGGCGTAACGCGAAACGACGACCGCTGCATGTCACTCAATACGGACTCCTTTAATAAACACAGCAGTTCATATAAAGCGAACAAAACCATCGTGGCGCATGCATCACGCAGACCCTCTCTTTCTGCCATAGAGCGAAGCCAACAAACACAACCCATAATGGTGCGATGAGCCTAATCTCGCGTTTATAAAGCTCAAAAGTAGACTTAAAAAAAAAAAACGCTGAGGGGCCCACGTGACAAATTAAGTTATAAGTGACGCGCGAAATCTGTTAAGCCATAAACTACAGCGTTGGGATTACTCTCGAGCAATGTAGTGCTTATGAAAGGATACGTGAATACAAAAATGCAACTTCTGCCACTTTCGAAAAGTGGCTCTTCTGCTTTCTCACACAATGCCGAACCGCGAGTTCAACGATCATCATCATCATCATGAAAAAATTTATTGGTCTCTACGGGGTCTTTTGTTGTAATCCGTCAGGGTCTTCTTGGACGCCGTTGAATATATACATACATATATATATATATATATATATATATATATATATATATATATATATATATATATATATATATATATATATATATATATGTATGTATATGTTGAGCGTGGGTGGGGCCCTCTGTCCAGGGCTCCAATGGCCTCAGCTGCCCTGCGTGCTCGCTGCACGAGACAAATTTTGTCCTCGCAGCGGTCGCTGATCGCTGTCGTGTCAGTCGTCTCATCATCTGGTCATGATCTGGTCATCTGGCTCACTCGGTTACCGCTGACAGATTAACTTTTGAACAACGAGCTATATGTACCACATAGAAGAGCGGCTTAGCTGTTAGCAGGCGTCGCCATTTTTTCCGGCACCCGCTAGCTAAAAGCATAGCGGATAGTGAATGCTGTCAGTTTCACATGGGACTTTCGATTGGTCATCCCAAAGGGCTCCTGCAGCGCTGCAAAGGTAGCATGTATTAGAAAGAGAAAAAGAGGGTTCCAAAAGGGATAATCGGCGTTCACTATCGTCGCTGAAAATCATTAGATGCACTGTTATGCGACATATCTAGCGCTGTCAGAGCACTCTGAAGCGAACAGGCGACGACACCAACAGAAAGAGGCAACGGGGAAGAAGGTAAGCAGAACAGCTGTCCCTACATGTGACTTGACGGCCACGGCATTTGGGAGAAATGAAGTAGCTCACCATACGAAGAAGCTCCAAGCCTGTCCAACCAGAGAAAGAAAGAATTAGAACGTGTCCAAATGCGGCGACAACTACACCTATAGTGTAGAATTACAGGTCACCCCGGGAAGAGAGTTAGGTTGCCTGACTCCAAATTGGACACTTTCAACTACTTACGTGCATGTATACCGCTCAAGATAATTTTTTTCCTCAATTAATGATCTAGCTCCGATCGGTACACGGTAACACAAGAGACGCGCCGGCATAGAGATTGCTGCATGTTCGCACTTCTAACGACGTCAGGCGATCGAAGTGAGAAAAAGTTAACCGACGATTACGATACTCCCCAATGCGAAATTTGAGCGCAGCTGTACACGTGTTTTCATTTCGCGATATATTGGCTGAAGCTGGCAGTCGGTCTCGTACGGCACGTTGCAAACGGAGCGAAATGTGGCGCGACTGCCTCGCTAATCGGGAGATCGCGAGAGGCAGTGCGTGGGTGCCGCGTGGGCCAAGATTCACAGCAGCCGCTGCAGACAGACCTCCGCTCATGCAGCGTTTTTTTTTTCATATATGGTATCGGTGGCGTCATCGGTGAACAGACGACGCACGCTACTCTGGCGCCATCTCGTAGCCATCCTCACGGCAAAACCCGTCTTGCGCGGCACTACGCTTTTCTCACGCTTCCGTCAAACCATCCTCCTCCGCTTTCCTCCGCGCGCTCTCTGCGCTATCGCAGTCTTTCATTCGCGCTCCGCGTTCGCTCTTTCATCCTTCGCTCGGTTACGAGGACGCCTAGGGACGACGCCGACGATCGCCGCAGGAACGAGCGCCTAAGAGCTGCACTGTAAAAAAGAGCAGCACACATCAATTACGCACACGCGATGTTTTTTTAATATCAGCACAATGTCAAAACCACAATTATCTATAAAGCGAAGCGACTACTGTAAGTGTTCCCCGTCTAGAACTATCTCGTGGTGAATATTGCACTTAAAGCGACGAATTACAACATCAATAAGCAAGAAATAATGAAACGAAATAATAAAAAAGGAACTATACAAAATGGGGCCCGTTTAAGGAGGCGGTATATAATAAGCCTATTATAAGCAGGGACAAATAGAGAAAATCCCAAACAGCATTTTCCGATCAAGGGCGCTTCCGTTCCTGATCGGAACAGCCACAGTGACTTTCTTCGACTTTCTCACTCTCGCCGAGACATATCCCGATTCTCTTGAAGCACTTGAAGGGCCACATAAAATATAACGCTGAAAGCAGAACTTCGTCCCTCGCCCCTTTTCGTTTGCTACGAACGTACGAAGCACATGGCTTATTCACCGATGAATTAAACTGACTATAGACTACAACGGGAGCACCGGCCAACCATCGGGCACTCATCGACACCTTATGTACCACCCAGCGTCGTGTCGCGCTACAACGTAGTGGTGAAACTCCAAGAATGCTCCTATGTGTCAGATAAATAAAATGACCTCCTTGAGTCAGCCTTCGACTCACATCGTGCCTCTAAAACATTGCGTTCCAAGGCTTCTCGATTCGCTTTTCTAACAAAAGTATACCTGTATTGGTGCGTTCGCTAGGCGACGTAGTACGCCTCATCCCTCTGGTGTCGGTTCCCCTCACAGTTTATTCCGGCGTATACAAGTGCAAGCATACTTGATTTCTGGTTCCGACTTGCGTCGGTACGTACATTGTCTACGGCGTTGACTCAGATGAACCAGCTAGAGGAAAGCAATGTTGCTGCAATGGAGTGTTCCACACACTAGTGACAGCCCGCTACATGGGTGACGGACGCACGTATCTTGTCACCGCTGAGGGTCCTCGGACTCTGCCGAGTCGCGTTACACATTATGGTATAGTGTCGGGAACCTAGGGGTCGCAGCCGAGCGCCAGAATAAGAGGACCGGCGTAGTAGGCTTCTAGAACAAAACTGCCCGTGCCCTGCTTGCGCATCGAGCACACGCTACCCATCTTTATTTTCCTCGTCTTCGGTAGCCGGCACTAAGGCGCCGGCTGAGAGCACCGCTCTAAGCGTCCCCGCCTTGCGGCGTCGGCGGTCGCTACACGGCCCCCCGCCCAGACGGAACAGCGAAATGTACACGTCGGCGAGGCATAGATCGATCTATCTTGGTGACATACAGATCGCTGGATACACCAGCGACATCCGCGGGGAGCTCAGTAGAAAGCGTATCGAGATAGGCCGGTTTGAGGCGGCCTAACGACACGACCTCTTCACGACGATTTAATAGAATGGTGACGGACTTCGGTGTTTTGTGGATGACACGGTTCGGCCCATCGTAGGAAAGTGTAAGAGGTGCCTTTACAACGTCTCGTCTAAGGATGATGAGTGTCGAAGACGCAAAGTCCGGATGCACAAAGATGCTGTGGTCACAAGATCGAGGCGGGAAGGGGCGCAGTTCCTGAATGCAGTCTTGTAGGCATTGGAAGTACTGCCGCGGTTGGGGCGAAGGAACAACGAACAAGTATCCGGGAAGCCGCAGGGGTGCACCGTAGACGAGTTCGGCCACTGAGCAGCCAAGGTCGCGACAAAGGACGGCGCGTAGGCGAAGTAGCATCATAGGAATGTGGTCGACCCAGTGCTCTAGATCCAGGCGCGCAGTGAAGGCTGCCTCGAACTGGTGCCGGAGCCGCTCAACCATGCCGTTGGCACAGGGGCGGAACGCCGTGGTACGGCAGTGCTTAGTGCCAAGCAGGCGTTTGAGGGAAGTGAAGACAGCACACACAAATTGCTGGCCGCGATCAGTCGAAACAATGTTGGGGCATCCGAAGCGGGAAACCCCGGCTGAAACGAAGGCTTTGGAGACCGTTTCCGCAATGATGTCCGGAATCGGCACACGGATTCGGGCAAACAGGTGAAGCAGTCAATCATTGTCAGAATGTTCCAGCAGTTGTGAGAAGGAGAAAGCAGTCTAACCAAATCAAGATGGACGCGGTCAAACCGAGAGCAAAACTGCGTGGGAGTTTCGTGTGGCGGGTCACTTGAAGGTCTCGCAAGCGAGGCACGAGAAGGCTCACTGGCGAACATCGGTGTTAATGCTCGGCCAGACGTACCGCTGTGTAACAAGGTGCTGCATAGTTCGGATCCTGGGATGGCAGATGTCGTGAAGTGATTGGAAATCTGCACTACAAAAGGCAGCCGGAATTATGGCGAGGTGCAGCCGCTGACATGTGGCACCAGAGTAAGCCAGGCACAAACGGGTAGAAAAGAGTTGCAGACGAAAGGAACGGGGGTGATCACGCAGCGCTTCCAACTCAGGGTCTTCCATCTGCGCCCGAGATAGACATTCCCTGTACACAGCAGATGTAGAAGTACCGAGGGTGGTGATGCGTGAAAGTGCGTCCGCTGTCTCGTTGTCGGTGCCTATCATGATATGATACTCTGATATATAGGCCATTTGACGAAATTCACGTGCGACGTACTTGGAAAAGTTCGTACGAAAGACGTACATCAGAGGCTCGTGATCGGTTAGAACGCAAAATGGCTGGCCCTCAAAGAAGTGTCGGAATGCTGGATGGTGGAGTAGATGGCAAGATCACGGCCAAAAACGCTGTAGCGAATCTCGGCAGATTGGAGCTTCCTAGAGAAGAAGCCCACTGGATGCCAGTCGAAGTCAATTTTTCTGTCTAAGAACAGTGCCGATGGCCACGCTGGAAGCATCCACCATGATGCGAGTGGGCATGTTAGTGCTCGGGTGATGAGAAGTACAGAATCGGCAACGGCTTGTTTAGTAGCCCTGAAGGCAGCTTGAGATTCAGAGCAAGAAATCGCGGATGAGGAGCTATTAGTTGTGCAAAGAAGGTCAGTCGGTATGTGCATAAGCTTGACGCAGTGCGGAATAAAGCGGCGTGAGAAATTCACTAGGCCCAGGAGCTCGCGCAGCTGGCGTAGAGTAGTGGGTGCTGGGAAGTCTCTCACGCCCTGGATGTGAGGGTGCAACGGACGAATTCCCAGCGTCGAGATGTGGTGGCCCAGGAACTCGGGCTAGGAAGACCCGAAGATGCATTTCTGGGGTCTGACAACCAGGCCGAATTGTTGAAGGCGTTGAAAGAGTTCCCGGAGGCGACGCTCATAATCTTGTGGAGTGGAACTCGCGACAAGGATGTCATCGACGTAAGCAAATATAGCAGGGAGGCAGCGCGTTACCTCGGCAATGAATCTTTGCAACGTTTAAGTTGCGTTGCGTAGCCCAAAGGGGTTGCGAAGGGTGTAGTAACGTAGTAACAAGCCGAAGCGAAGCGTATAGTAATGGCCGTCTTTCACTTTGCCAAAGGTCCACATTGCTGTCGATCTTGCATCCTCCCAAGTGGCCTGTGAAATGTTGGGTGTGTGGAAGGGGATAGCTATCGCGGACCGTGTGAGCGTTGAGCGCCCGGTAGTCGCCGCACGGACGCCAGCCACCCAGTTCTTTCTAGGGCACCAGATGGTGTGGGGAGGCCCAAGTGCTGGACGAAGAACGAATAATGCCCAGCTGGAGCATGTGATAGAACTCTCGTTTAGCAATGGCCAGACGCTCACCCAAGAGGCGGCGCGGACGAGTTGCAACGGGTGGACTACGCTTGCGAATGTGGTGGATTACGCTGTGCTTGTGTGACTGACTTAAATTGCAGGGCCTCGTGACCTCAGGAAGGTCTTCGAGGATTCCAGCGTACGGGCATGGTGGGATCAGCGTGCGGATGCCAGTGGTAGCGACAGCCGACAGAACGTCAGCAATTGAGAGGCGCGTCTTGCTGTCAATCAGGCGATGGCGGTGCCTGCTGACGTCGAGATCGAAATGGGTCAGGAAGTCGGAGCCGAGGATGGGCTGATTGGCATCGGCTATGATGAAGACCCACAGGAACGTGCGTCGCATGCCAAGGTCGAGCGATAGGGACCGCAGACCATACGTGGCGATGGAGGTAGAGTTCGCTACACGGAGCGTAGGTCCAATGACTTAGAAGTGCGGTCACCCTTCGAGGACGGCAGTACGCTGCCCTCGGCACCCGTGTCTACGAGGAAGCGAAAGCCGGAAATGCGATCCATGACGAAGAAAAGGCTGCCGGGTAGTAAGGCCGCCTTTTGACGTGACGCCGTGAATGATCTCGCGGTGTGTTTCCCGACCAGTCATATCGGGACTTGCACTGGCGGGCGCGGTGCTGGAAAGGGCGGTGATACCAGCAAATGGGTGAGTTTCCAGGACTGCGCGAGCGGAGACCGCTCAGGGAAGACGAACGGCGGCTAGGAGGTGAGGAGGAGTCGCGCTGATAATTAGAGGAAGCCAGTAGGGCGTCGATGGAAACGGCGAACTGGTCGATCCGGGACTCTAAGCGGGACATGACTGAGGGTTCGGGTGTTGAGGAGAGGGCGGCGACCGAGGGATAAGTCGCGTCGGAGACTGGAATCAGCGAACTGGGCGAGGCGATCGATGGCCAAGTCCCTTGCAGCGGCCAAGACTAGGCGGGTGGACTGCGGCAAGCGTTGCAGGAAGACCTCCCTCAACAACGCACTGTTCGAGTCGACGTTCCTTGCGCCCAGGAGCTGCCGCATGCTGTTGAGCAGCTGGGATGAGCGGCGATCTTCAAGCTCCTCAGAGGTCAGCAGGTGCTGAGAGGCGCGGCCACCCGGATGCCGTGGTGCAATCTAGAATACTCTGATTGAGTTGGTGGTATGGGGCGAAGCCCAAAGGTGCAGCAATGACGTTAGTCACCTCTTGAGCCACCTCAGGAGACATGTTGCAAAGCAAGTGGCGAAACCGAGAAGTCTCCGAGGTGATGTGGTGCAGATTGAGGATGTCTTCGATCTGTGCGAACCAAATCTGCGGCTTCTTGCGGAAGAACGTGGGCAGGTGCAGCTGGAGAGCTGCGACGGCCAGTGGGCGCGAGGTAGCGTCAGGCGAAAGGCTGCCTGAGGGTGGTATGTTGCTGGGGTAGGTGATTTCTTAGGTCGGAGTCACCCCTGTCGGGAACCAAGTGATCGCAGCAAAACGCCAGAACAAGAGGACCAGCGTAGCAGGCCTCTCGAGCAAAACTGCCCATCAAGCACCCTCTGCCCATATTCATTTTCCTCCACTTTCGCAGCCGGCACCAAGATGCCGCCTGAGAGCGCCGCTCTTAGCGTCCCCGCGTTGCGCCGTCGATTGGCGCTACAGTGGCATCCTGCAGTGTCGTGGGCATAAGCCCGGAGTGTTGCACTGCTGTCGGTGCTTCTATCGGCATTAATGTCACCAATGGAAGAAGGCACGTCCGTACTAACCCCTCAGGGGACACTTCGTAACGACGGCTTTGGGTACAGTGATATCGCTAAGCTAGCCAAAACGCGCGTGCAACGTGATCCGACGCTCCCTGAAATGACTCAACCGACTGCTGACGACGTCGTGAAGGCAGGAATAGCAGAGTACTCTCCTGCAGAAGGAAGTAAAGCGCCTTTCCCAACGAAAACCTGGTCTCGCTCGCCCTGCTGGTCGCCCTGCAACAGACGTGCCACGGTCCGAGCTTGATTCACCTGCCTCCCGGGCACCGCCATTCCTCAGGCTGATCCCAGCAGAGCTTATCCACTTTATAGCACAGCGACTGTAAGAGCTATCGCAGGTGTTTTTTCTTTAATTATGAGATTTTACGTACCAAAACCATGATCTGATTATGAGGCACGTCGTAGTGGGGGACTTCGGAATAGTTTGGACCACCTGGGGCTATGTAACGTGCACATAAATCTAAGCACACAGGTGTTTTCACAGTTCGCTCCCATCGAAATGTGTGCGCCGTAGCCGGGATTCGATGCCGCGACCTCGTGCTTAGCAGCCCAACACCACAGCCACTAAGCAACCACGGCGGGTCTATCGAAGGTGTCGTTGGCCATGACAGCTTCTCTGAAGAGAACGCGACACAAATGTGCGCTACGGGGGAATCGTCGAGGACACGTCAGCAAGGGAGGAAAGCTTCGCCATCGCCTTTTAGAAGACTCCGCGCTTGCTGCTAGATATATTAAGTCTTTTCCACGCGCCCCTGGCTTCTAAGCCTACGATTTACCAAGCACCCCGGATAGTGGCTGCACCCGGGCCCCGGAGCCCCCAGGCAAACTTGTGTTGCGACCTCTTAGGCTGGAGACGTAGGCCTCGATGCTGTCTTGATGCAATGAGAAGCAAGAAGTGATGGCTGTGCTGGATCGTCTTACGCGCACTGACGCGACTGTGGCCTCATGTCGAGCGCATTCTTACAGCGGCACTGCTCCTAGGTTGCGACTTGGGTGGCTGGCTCATCTTAGTCGCACCCAGCCCGCTTGCCCAGTGCTGGTCAATACTACTCGAAGCAGTATTGTGCTAAATATGTTCACAGTCGCGTAATTTGTCCTCCTGAATACTCCGAACACTTAGACTCGCCGCCGGGCTCACCCCCGTGCTCCACCGTACGTGTCGGACCTATCGTAGTGGATCAGTAAGCGTACCGTTTAATCGGACCGAGAGACGGACTGATGGTGTAGTGATCACCACTCCTTGATTATCGCTTTCACCGCGGTCTCCGAACACAACCTTTCGTCATCACCGCTACGTTACCGCCTAGAACTTATTCCACAAGGAACAGAACGCTTCAATCCAGGGAACACCTTCTGATTCGGTGCAGTTGCGGCTTGAAGGAAGGAAACAAGCTATGATAGCTACGTCCTTTAAATATGCTCGGTGCAATTTGATCAATAAAGTTGGAAGACGACGCTCATTCCTGTGTCTCCCTTTGTCCACGTTGCATTGTGCAGTTCAACTTGAAGCTGATAAGCACAAACAAGCACGATACAATATTTTATTGTGCGAGTTAAACTCGTCGTGCACTGCTCCAAAAGGCGTTTTGTTAAAGAAAGCGAGTGAAAAGACTGCGTATTTTGCTGCAAGGTTGCGGAGGCTCATCTCAAAAGTGGCGCTAGTTTCAAAGTTATTGACAAATGGGCATACCTTACGCACTCACCCGGTTTATTTCATCAATTGAAACAGGTGAATTGAAACGCGAAAAAAAAGAACTGTTGAGTACGCCTGTTCCGCGTAATTGCATGAATGTGCGACGTGTAAGTGCCCTGTAGCTGGTTTCTAAGCATGGACTAGTTTTAAATGTGCGTTTTTGATGTGGATCACTGCTACAAATGTAGGCGAACCTGGCAATGCAATAATGGATTCGAGCCGCTTTCGACTTGTTCGCGTTCGAATTCATGCTGACAGTACATTAAAGTTTATTAATTAACAACTTAGTTACTGAAAATTTGCTATTTAGCGAACTATCGACTGCAACTTCTCGTGCAATGATCTCCGCCTCCTAAGTAATTTACCTCAGTACTATCTCTTGCTGGCGATTTAAAAACATTCTGCACACACACACACACACACACACACACACACACACACACACACGCACACACACACACACACACACACACATATATATATATATATATATATATATTGTGACGAAGAAGATCGGCAGGCTGAAAAGCCCC
Organism: Dermacentor variabilis; assembly: GCF_050947875.1. Classification (NCBI taxonomy): domain Eukaryota; kingdom Metazoa; phylum Arthropoda; class Arachnida; order Ixodida; family Ixodidae; genus Dermacentor; species Dermacentor variabilis. The sequence continues at coordinate 202,100,263 of NC_134568.1, forward strand.
GTTGCCATCGCGTGGCACGTACCCAGTTCGTTCGTTGGCTGCGCCTTACCTGCTGGTGCTGAGTTTGTCGCTGCTGCTTTACGAGCTGAATAAACCCCCCTTTACAATTGGTGGAGCTGCTGGGTACAACCAGAATTCTGGAACTTCGTAATCGGACACTGCAGCCCGTCTTCTTAATGCCGGAAGAAGGACCACCACAACCACAACCCGCTGCCCCGGTGACTACCATGGTCTGCCCCGGCCCGATGCGGCAACGCGACCCACCTATCTTCAGTGGTACCGAAGACCATGACGTAGAAGACTGGTTCGCTGACTACGACCGGGTGAGCATCCACAACCACTGGGACGACACCAAAAAACTTAATTACGTGTCGTTTTATTTGAGCGGTGTCGCCAGCGTGTGGCACCGCAACCACGAACGTGATCTGACGACGTGGACGGCCTTCAAGACTAACGTGACAGAGGTATTTGGGCGCCCCGCGGTTCGCAAGCTTTCCCCCGAGCAACGTTTGCGTGGCCGTGCGCAACAGTGCGGGGAGACATTTACCAGCTATACAGAAGATGTTGTCGAGCTCCGCAACCGCGTTGACGTCGCAATGGCTGATGCCGAGAAGATCCGCCATATCTTAAAAGGCATTGAAGACGACGCCTTCTAGATGCTGTGGGCGAAAAATCCCTCGACAGTCTCTGAACTGGTCAGTCTGTGTCAAAGCTTGGACGAACTGCGCAAACAACGCGTAGCCACCCGCCAATCTACACCTCAGGCCACTTCAATGTCGAGCTTGGCTGCTGCCCCGGATAACACTTCGCTGCTGCTACAGATCAAGGAGTTCGTCCGTGAAGAGGTGGCTCGTCAGCATTCCTTGATTCCACTTGCACACGGCCAGCCGAGTACTCCGTTGGCGCCCGCTCTCCAATCTGTCATCAAGGAGCAGGTAGCCGACCACATTTCGCCTTCTCTTCAGCAGGCTCCGACGGCCGCTCCCCTGACGTACGCCGAAGTCGCGATGAGGCCTGTACCACAGACCTACGGTCCCCTTCGCCCACCTTTGCGCCCACCCGTATCCCCTTCAGTCCGTCCACTGGTGCACTATGCACGACCTCAAGACCATTGGTGCACGGAAGACAACCGTCCGATTTGTTTTTATTGTGGCCGTGCTGGACACGTGGCACGTCACTGCCGCCTGCTTACACCGAACGTCCCGAACAATGTGCGTCCGTATGCGCCAAGTTTCCAACAACGCCGCAACTATTCGGACGCCTTTGAATCTCCTTCTGCCGCTCGTCGTTCACCTTCTCCTCGCCGCCGCTCGCTATCCCCCATGCACCGGCGGCGGAGCCCTTTGCGCAAGGAAAACTAAATATCGTAGTTCAGGAGGCGAGAACTGCGATGCCAGCGAAATGTATAAGGCCTCACATTTCCCCGAAGAACGTTATTGAAGTCGCAATAGAAGGAACATTGACGCTAGCACTTGTCGACACCGGCGCTGTACTTTCAGCGATAGATGCCCGTATTTGCCGCAATATAGGAAAACTGACGACGCCGCTTTCTGGACTGTCTCTTCGAACTGCCAACGCGCAGCACGTCGAGCCATCCGGCGCCTGCACTGCTCGTGTCGTAATTCAGGAGGTCCTCTATATCATAGAATTCATCGTGTTGCCATCATGTTCACACGACGTCATATTAGGTTGGGACTTTCTCTCCATACATCATGCGATGATTGACTGCGCCCGCGCTGAAATCGAGCTGTTTCAGTTTTCGACCGATATTATCACTGACCATAAGGACCATTGTCGCAAAATCGCTGTTTCAGAAGACACCGTTATACCTGCCTGGTCTTCCACTCTTGTCAGTATCTCTTGCGAATCTGTAGATGACGGCACAGTACTCTTCGCTCCATCCGAACTCTTAGTTCGCCGCCGTTCACTACCACTGCCGTTCGCCGTCCTCGAGTTCAAAGCTGGCGCCTCTTTCATGTGCGTCTCAAACCCATAGGCTGAACCAATTACTTTACGCCGCCGTGAAAGCATTGGCAGAGCAGAGCCACTGACCTCATCTTCAATATTTGACACGATGAACGACTCCACTTAACTTGCTGCTCTCGAGGCATCGCCTCCTCAGTCACTGCCGCGTTCTTTTACGCCAGCTATTGTCAGTGACCTTACGACGACGCAGCGCGACGAACTTCTTCGCTTGCTCCAAGGCTTCTCTTCGTCTTTTGACTGCCAAGCAACATCACTCGGCCGCACAACGACTGTTTCGCACACTATCGACACTGGGAGCCATGCACCAATTCGACAGCGTCCCTACCGAATATCGGCGACTGAAAGACGCGTTATCAATGACCAGGTGAACAATATGCTCAATCGCGGTGTCATCCAGCCTTTTAGTAGTCCTTGGGCATCACCAGTCGTCCTAGTTAAAAAGAAAGACGGCACCATACGATTTTGCGTCGATTATCGAAGGCTGAACAAGATTGCCCGAAAGGATGTATACCCGTTGCCACGTATTGACGACGCACTTGACTGTTTGCAAGGAGCGGAGTTTTTTTCCTCCTTAGATCTCCGCTCTGGCTACTGGCAGGTGCCCATGGCTGACGCTGACTGTTCGAAAACCGCGTTTGTAACACCAGACGGCTTGTATGAATTCACTGTAATGCCGTTCGGTCTGTGCAATGCGCCCGCCACCTTCGAACGCATGGTGGACGGCATCCTACGCGGCCTGAAGTGGCATACTTGCCTCTGCTACCTCGACGACGTTGTCGCCTTTTCTCCTGATTTTCCGACCCATCTTTGGCGTTTACATCAAGTTTTGACCTGTCTCCGGAATGCTGGTCTCCAACTTAACTTAAAGAAGTGCCGATTTGCAGCTCGAGAACTGACTATATTAGACCACGTTGTCTCCAAAGAAGGCATTCTTCCTGATCCCGCTAAACTTCGCGCCGTATCCGAATTGCCGAGGCCCACTAACTTGAAAGCACTACGCAGCTTCATTGGCCTATGCTCTTATTTTCGACGTTTCGTTCGCAATTTCGCTACTGTGATCGCACCGCTAAACCAACTTCTCCAAGGCGACAATGAACTTTCTGCTTGGTCGAAAGTCTCTGATGATGCCTTTACGACTCTTCGTCACCTACTCACGTCTCCGCCAATCTTGCGCCATTTTGATCCAAGCGCACCTACAGAACTTCACACTGACGCCAGTGGTGTCGGCCTTGGTGCCGTGCTCGCACAACGCAAGAACACTAATGCCGAATACGTAGTCGCCTATGCCAGTCGTGCCCTCACGAAACCTGAGGCCAATTACTCAGTAACAGAAAAAGAGTGCCTGGCTATCGTATGGGCTCTTCAAAAATTTCGTCCATATCTCTACGGTCGACGCTTTGACGTGGTGACGGATCATCACGCTCTTTGCTGGTTGTCCAACCTAAAAGACCCGTCAGGCCGCCTCGCTCGGTGGGCCCTCCGAATCCAGGAATATGATATCCGTGTCGTCTATCGCTCTGGACGCAAACACGCTGACGCCGATGCCCTCTCGCGCTCCCCAGTTACTTCAGACAGCAGCACATCTACCGACAGACATGACATCTCACCACTTGACATCCCGGACATGGCATCGGAGCAACGAAAGGACCCATGGATCGTCATGATATACGACCTTTTGTCAAATCCTCCGGCAACTTCGGCACCTCGAGCGTTACGCCGACAGGTGCAGCATTTCACAATCCGGGACAGACTTTTATACCGCCGCAACTACCACAATGACGGCTGCAAATGGCTCTTAGTAGTGCCTCACCACCTACGACAAGAGTTCTGCTCCGCTTTTCATTCTGACCCGCAGTGTGGTCACGGCGAAGTGTCAAAAACTTACACACGGCTTCGCCTACATTATTATTGCCGAGGGATGTACACCTTCGTCCACAAATACGTACGCTCCTACATTGCCTGCCAGCGACGCAAATGTGTCCCGCATCTCTCCACCGCACCTCTCCAACCACTTCCCTGCCCAGCTCAGCCATTTGACCGTGTCGGCATTGATATATACGGGCCTCTTCCATCTACTGGCGCTGGCAACCGATGGATTGTTGTCGCCGTAGATAATTTGACACGGTATGCTGAAATCGCCGCCTTGCCTGCCGCATCAGCAAAAGACATCGCCTCGTTCATTCTAAACAACTTCGTTCTCCGCCATGGCGCACCTCGTGAACTGTTGAGCGATCGGGGCCGCGTATTCCTCTCGGATGTCCTGCAGTCACTCCTATCTGAATGCCAAATTATTCACCGCACTACTACTGCTTATCATCCACAGACTAATGGCTTAACAAAACGATTCATCAGAACTCTTGGTGACATGCTATCAATGTATGTTGCATCTGACCACTCCAACTGGGACCTTGTACTTCCGTTCGTCACTTACGCATATAACACTGCCTCTCAAGCGACTACCGGATTTTTACCATTCTTTCTGCTTTACGGCCGCCATCCCTCCAGCACCATCGATACGGTTCTCCCGTACCGGCCGGACCCTGCTGAATGCTCACCTGTTTCTGCGGTTGCTCAGCACGCCGAGATATGCCGACAACTGGCCCGTTCTTTGACGTCTGCTCAACAGTGCCGCCAAAAAGAACGCCATGACCTCAATCCTCCCCCTCATCCCTTCCCCGTCGACTCACTCGTGTGGCTTTGGGTCCCGCCTGTTGCTGCTCCTGGCCTTTCGTCCAAGTTCCTCCCGAAGTACCACGGGCCCTACCGCGTGGTTGCACAAACATCACCAGTGAACTACGTGGTCGAACCCGTATCGCCATCTTCCGATCTGCGTCGTCGGAGGCGAGAGACTGTGCACATTGACCGGCTGAAGCAGTATTACGATCCGCCCACCGCTTCCTAGGTCGCCAGGATGGCTACTCTTCAATTTCGGGGGTGATTGTCACGAAGAAGATCGCCAGGCTGAAAAGCCCCGTTGCCATCGCGTGGCACGTACCCAGTTCGTTCGTTGGCTGCGCCTTACCTGCTGGTGCTGAGTTTGTCGCTGCTGCTCTACGAGCCGAATAAACCCCCATTTACAATATATATATATATATATATATATATATATATATATATATATATATATATATATATATATATATATCATGGTATAATTGTATTTCGTTCATATCGGCAAAGTACTGCTCGTGAAAATGTTTGTTCTATGCATTCCCACTTATCATTATTATTGCACTAATTTTTCCGCTTTTCCAGCACAGGTGTCGTGTAATTTTATGTCCTGGGCAACTAATTGCACACCCTGACTAAATGAAATGACTCACTGCCTTAGACAAACACTTCCCCTTGTGTAGGCATGGGTTACTGACAGAGCAGCGGAAATAGTTATCGGCGTTGGGGCAAGAATTTGTAAATGATCGGCGGGACATAGGTAACTTGAATGTCGTTTTTTATGTGTGCAAGGAGCATGCTGAAGGACTGCCGTCGAATTTCTTCTGCAGTCGGTGCAGGGAAATAGATCAATTTGCACGTTTTTCCGCAGTCCGTTAAAGGAACAAATAACTAATGACCTCCTTTTACGCGACACATATAAACACACATAAGCATTACGCATGACATAAAAAATGAAAGCGACACTCCCCCCCCCCAACCCTCTCTTTCATGCTGAAGGTTACGTTTCTGAGTCGCGGTGTTCCGAGATAAACTTAGCTTCATTCAAACACGCGCGCTCTCTCGCAGGCATTCAAGGGTCACGTGATGGTGTCATGTCAAGAAACGATCCATGATTCGAGCGGTACAAGCTTAAATATCCTACACCAAGCCACCCCCTAATAAGACGAACAAGACGCAGTAATGGGCTGGGGGAAAGAAAGAAGGAACGAAGAAACAAAGAAAAACGGAGAACTCCTATAACGCTTCCATGCAAAGGCCCAAAAAAGCCAACATAGCAAAACAGCCAAACGAAGACCCCCTGCACAAGAACCTAGCAGCAGCGAGTGAGCGAGGCGAAAAGAAAACCAAGCAGGCCAGGCATCTTGCGGGTTGGGGGACTGGGGCGATTAATTAAGAGCAGCCCCGAGGGAGCCAAGGCCGGTGAACCCCGGCGGGCGTTAATAGGCGTTAAATAAAGCGGCGCCTGAGCGAGCAGAAAAACTAAGCTCTGAAGGGATGTGGAGCTGACCGTGTACACACTAGGAAATAGAAACAGGAAAAAGCTAACCGAGCAACAAACTGACACAAAACGCGCGAGAAAATAACGCCGGGTAACGGAGACGATCAGCAAGAGGCAAGAACCCAACCGACATGCTCCGAAGTCAAAGGTCGTGCTGCTTTGTGGGGCGATTGGTCGCACGAAGTGCCAACCAGCCTGACATGAAAGACAGGTATGTAATTGTATTATGATGCAATGAAAGTTGTCCGGATAAAAGTATAGCTGTTCTCAATAGCTGCGGCTGTAATTGAAAAGGAGTGCTATCAGCAAACAAACAAACAAACAAACACAATACGTAGACAGCAATACGGGTGATTATCGCCGCACAGCTTTCACTACAAGCCAAACATACACACAAAGAGCGAAACAGAAACCCACACTTTTCAGGTCTGTATGACCACCTTTACTTTTCTTTTTTATTTGTTCTGTGTTATATATCATTCCTATACGACTGTAGATTCAAATTCAAATTTACCCGGCGCACCGGCTTGAGAGGTATCAAATGAAGCAGGTAGAAGAGAGCAAGACATCACAAGTGATGGTCTTTATAATATGAAGTCTCAAGAGGAAGCTTTAGCACGGGAGTTCCTATCTTAATATACAACAGCGCAGAAATCCTTTTCCTCAGCAGTCACCGCACCAATTTGGATGAGGTATGTTGCATTCAAAAGAAAAAGTTAAAGTCTAGTGAATGTGGACGCAGACTTTGTATATAGAGCGTCAGTGTGTTTAGAAAAAATCTTGAAAATGACAATATTTCAAAAAAACAAACAAAAAACTTCACTATCAAGTTTACAACTCTGTAAATCAGCAATTAAAAGCGTAATCACAATACCGCAAATTGCACCTAACAATACATTTAAAGCGGACAAAATCGATGTGTAAACTCTCATAAACATTGTAAGAATGTTACGTAAGCTGTAAATTCACATATCAAATTTGTTCACTTTAGGTGCTCTAACGGATAGAGTTTACAGAAGTGCGGTATCTGTTTTTGGTGCAGAGTTACGGATTCGTAGACTTCGCGTTTTAATTTGTTGTGAGCATAATAATTGAAGAAAATTCCTTTTTTGGAAAATTGCGGGCCTCACAGGGGGCCTGAACTACCCCACGGGTTGGGTGAAAAATCAGTCCGCGATAGCATACGCAGCTGGGAACATCTCAGCCAAGTTTTGCAGGCGGACCGCGAAGTCACCTTTCTCTCAAACGTTCTTTTCAACAGAAGCCTATACGCCTCATTCTTCTCTGGACGCTCTATTTCGTAACATTAACCCTTTTCGCGGAGCATTTTGTTCTAGAAAAACAAAATGGCGTTCTCGGGGGTGCGCCGTGCCTTCGAAAGTATTTAGTATTTAGAGTATTTAGCATGAGACTTTGCGGCGGATGGACGTGTATTTCCAGGGCTTCGTGGCGGCCACGAAATCATAAGTTTTTTGTGCATGCTTAGAGCTTGCTTCTGGTTTTGATTTATTGGTTTTTTTAGCCTTTAAATAATAATTGGGTAGTTTCCTTTTTTTTCTCTTTCTTCTTTCGTGTGCGCGGTTGTGTTTCGGGTATATTTGGTTTTGCAGGATAGTCAGAGCGTCCTTTCGCGCCACGTGCTTCAACACGGGCAACCGGGTGGAACGTTAAGTCTTTATAGCCTTCAAATAGTGGCTTCGAAGTGGCAAGACTAACAGTTATTCGTGGTTTTACTGTGTGTGCTTTCGTATCGGGAATATTGCTTTGGTAGGAAAGTGAGAGTGTGGCCACATGGTTCAACACGTGCGAAAACGTGACATACCTTAAGTCTCTGAGGCATTGATTGCTTTTAAAACATTGGTGACAATTACTTCCGGCCATTTTATGGATTTAGATACTGAGCGTATCGCTTCTTGCTAGAAGGCACGTACTCTGCATTATTATAGTATTATAGTATTTGCATTAGAAAAAGCCATGCAATACATGGCAAGAAAGCCGGGAAAGCGGGCAGTGTGCGGGGGGGGGGGGGTCCCTCAAAGCAGACGAGGGGACGGATGAAAATGGAGAGGGAATCGAGTCATCGGCCCACACTGTGATGTCGATGCTAGGGTGAAGAAAATGGAGGCTTTCCAGGAAGAGCTTGTCCAACAGCTAGAAGTGCTCAAAACTGAGCTAAATATGGAGCGTGATGCATGGAAGGCAGTGGAAAAAGGACTTTAAGCAGCAGAGGAAAAGCTGAACAGCGCCGCTATTGTGAATGAGAATGGTCGTGAAAATGTAACGCAGTTCCCCGACGTGACAGGAGAGGGAGTGCCAGCAAAGTACGTGGAATGCATGCAACGTGGTGAGGGGTTAGCTGGAAAGAGCGGAACCTACCTTGAGGCCGCCACGCGGAAAAAGCAGCAGCGCAGGGGTCAATGCCCCTTGTCAAGTCCGAATCACACGGAAAAGGACAAAGGGAAGCAGGGAGAGGAAGGAGAGTGAAATGGTGATTATCGCCGGAGACAAAAACCTGGCTAGGTGCCCAGAAGCAATTCTGGAGAGGGTGAAAGGCGATAAAAGAGTGGCGGTAGGGACATTTCTGGGGCGGACACAGAGCTTTGTCATGGAGCGAGCAAAAGCAAAGCTCGGGGAAAATGCCCACGTTCGCTACCTTGTCATAGTAGCAGGTGGGCTAAATGAGGTCCTAAACAGGAAAGGGACAGGATTAGCCCAGCGTTTGGCTAAGGGGGTAGACGACTTGCGCGAGCTGTCCCCTCAAGTGCAGATCGTGGTGTGCACGGTGCCGGAGGTGCCTGTACGTGACCGTCACGTGCAAAGAGCCGTAGTGGCTGCTAATGAGGCGATATGGAAAATGAGCCGAGAGAAAGGCTTCCAGGTTGTCGAAGTAAACAGGAAAGTGAGAAGGTGTGGTGGTTTTCAACGAGACGGGATCCACTTCAATTACAGGCTCGCACGAGAAGTGGGCTGGCGACTTGCTGGTCGCGCTGTTGCTTATTTAGGGGGCCCACGGGCGCTCAGGAGGTCAGAGTAGGTTGTAATGAAGAAGGTCCCCTAGGGAAACCTCATAATAGCATCGCCGTCAATAACAGAAAAAGGAGGAATATAATAAAGAGAGCTCGCCATGCAATAGGCTACTAAACATGCAGGGCGGCAGAAGAAAGGAAAAGTGGGCAGTGATTGAGGAGAATGTAAATAGAGAAAAAACAGGGGTGTATGCATTTACAGAAACGCACCTTAGGTACTCGGAAGAGCCGCCAGTGATTGAGAATTACGTTTGGGAAAGGTGCAACAGAACAAAGTCGGAAAAAGAGCGAGGGGAAGTCGGAATGCGCATCCATCAAGGACCCAAATGGAAAATAGTTAATTCATAATGTCAAGAGCATTTTTGGTTATAAGGTACAATGAGTGGAAAACAAATTTTGGCTAGGCGTAACGTATTTGTGGACCGGAAATGATTGGACAAAGAAGACTCAAGACTTAGTGGAATGCATAAGTGCTAATATTAAGGGTTTCGGGAATGATGCCGAAATTATCCGTTTCGGTGACATGAATGCCCATATACAGGATCTAGATGGCAATACCGAAAACAACGGGAAGTCAATCCTAGATCTTTCTCAACAATATAACCTCGTTATCGTGAATACAGGGCCTAAGTGTGAAGAGCAGATCACGGGAGAAGTGGGAAACCGGCAATCGACCATTGATTACTTTCTGATGACCAAAGAAATTCATGATAAGTTGCGAGAAATGGTCATTGATGAGGAGGGGTACAGCAGCATAGGGAGTGACCATAAACGCATCATTTTGAACATGGGATATGTAGTTGGGAAAGAAAGCAAAGAGTGCAAAAATAGCCAGTCCGAATTTGAACGCTGAACAAATAACAAATGTAATCACTAGAGTCGAGGAAGGACTTGGCAAATGGCCAAGTAAAGAGTGGGAATATAGTGAGCATCTCAGTCTAATAACGACAGAAATGCGGAAAGAGAAACAACATGTTCGTTGGAAAGGGAAAAAAAACCGAAAAGCTGGTAAAACAGAGAGATACGAGAAGCGATCGCCCTAAGACAGAAAGCATCCGGAGAGCACGGGCAGGCAAAGAAGGCGCAGTTGCCGCAGGATGAAGTAGCCAGTAAATGGGAAATATACCGTGAGAATAAGTATACGGTTCAAATACTGGTGCAAGCAAAAATAAAAGATGAAAGTGAACGTTGTTTGTCAGAAATAGGAGAGATAAAGAAGGCCACACCTAGAATATTTTGGAACCACATAAAATTATTAGGCAGGAAGTCAACAACAATACAACATATCCTAGACGAAGATGGAAACAAACTGGAAGGGGAAGCGGGCATTAAATTACATCCGAAAAATAAGAGCTCAATCTTTCCAAGGCAATGACGAGGTTGTATTGGAAGAAAAAAAAAGAGCATGAAAGAGAACCAGATGGAAAAGGAGCTCGTGCTGACAAATTTCAACTGGAAGAAAGCCGAATGGAAAATTCCTAAGCGCACAGCCACAGGGCTAGAAGAGGTTCGCGTTTGGCAGATTAATGAACTAGGGCGAAACAGTAAGGAAGCTCTGGTGAATATAGTGGAAAAAACCTTAAAAGATAGAAGAATACCGGACAGTTGGCGACAAAGTAGAATTAATTTAATTTATAAAAGTAAGCGGGAAAAAGATAGAATTCACTCGTATAGACCGTGTATACAGGTTAGCAATGCAGGCAATCAAATTAAAGCTGCAAGCATGGGCAGAGAGTAATGGCATTTTGGGAGAACTTCAGAATGGCTTCAGAATAGGTAGGTGTTTGGATGATAACTTATTTGCTCTTACTCAGCGTATTGAAATATCAAGAGTAGAAAGCAGACCGTTATATGTGGCCTTTTTAGACATTACAGGAGCGCATGACAACGTAGACCACAACGTTCTGTGGGATATTCTGGAAAGGGAAGGCTTAGACAATGATTGTCTACAGCTTTTGAGAGATTTGCCTAGAAGACTACAAATGAAGCTGTGCAGAGTCATATGGGCTAGACAAGTTTTGAAGTGAGGGAAGCTCACAGTAAAATTGATTATGAAAAACGACTGAGGAATATGGAAGAAATTAAATGGTCTGGGAGAGTGTTGAGGTATTTCTACAGAAAAAAATTTTAATTCACAGTGGAGGAAAAAGAACTAGGAAGCTTACCAGCAAGTATGCGGCCTGTAGGGTGAGCAACACAGCAACAAAGACTGTCAAGCGAAAAGTCAGAGAGGCTGAAATAATCTCATCGGTGGCGGCAATGGCAAAGAAAGCTGCCATGAGTAACTACTCAATACGAAAAAACGAAATCAGGATAGAAACAATTTATGATAACTCAAAGGAAAGCTCATTACTTTTCGAAGCGAGATCAGGATGCCTTAGAACACGCACCTATAAAGCGAGATATAAGAACGAATAAGCTTGAGCTTGCTGTGGTGAATCTGGGGAAACGATGGAGCATGTTTTATTAGAATGTGAAGATATCTGCTCAGCGGTCGATTTAGGCACCACTGGCTTCTTTGAAGCGCTTGGGTTCAGCGAGAGCTGGTGGAATGCAAACATGTCCGCACTCGAGATTAGTAAGAGGCGATGGGAAGATTGGTGGAAGAAAAGTAGCGAAACGAAAAAAAAAACGGAGAGTTACAAAAACAAAGTTCGCAATAGGGGTTCATAAAATTTGGTTATGGGAATACATCGTGCGTTTTTTCTTCTTTTTCTTTTTCTCTTTTTTTTACCTACGTAGGACATTAGTCAGTATAACAGCAAGAGCGTGGTGGCGCAACCTACCACCCCGTTCTAAAGGGGACGCTCATAACATCCATCCATCCATCCGCGCGCGGCCTCAGCATTTACGTTGCTTCTGCGCGATCAGCTGTCGGAAATGTAACTCGGTTTTCGCTAAAGCACTATGCTCCAATCATGTTGGATTGAATCATGTGGATTGAATACGTGTGTAGTAGTTGGCTGGAAGAATATATTGACGGGTCTATTAAGGAACAGTATGGATCTGTTTGGCCATGTTCGCGGACCGCTGCTCCAACTGTCTGTACGTGTTACCGGCACGTTGAAATGTGCGGCTTTCCTCGAGGATACAGAAATTTGCTCACCCTCCAGCGTTGTATCGATAACCTTCAAAGAAAGGGCTGAAGCCCCGGAACGTCGCCAAGAGTGAGTACCGCTTGTTAAACAATGACAAAGGAAGTAGCGCCGCTTCCTGTCATAGTTTTGCGCGCAGTATCTACCTACATCTACCCCAACTGGCCCGTTACCTTACACCCACTCTCTCGCCAACGTGTCAATAAGTGAACGGGCGCACACTTGAACATAAGCCCACCATATGCGCACAATAAATGACGGACTACACTGATAGGGCACGAATGGTCGAACCTGAATGTTTCGTGACGGTCCACAAGAGTAAGCGAGTTACTAGCGATAATACATCTTTGCTACAAGGTATTACAACGTACAAAACGGCTACGTGTCAAGCCTTGCACGCAGCGAGAACAAATCCATCGGAACTGGTAACACCCGCTAACAATTAGGCAGAAGATTAGACAGAATTAATCAGATAGTGACGGCGGCAACAGAATTTACTGAGTTAGAAAGGTGACAAGCCGCTACTTCAAAATATTTGCCAAATAAACAACGATGAGCAAAACACACTAATCCTGAGTCAATTCATGAGCGAAAAGTTAAGATAGCTTGGAATACATATTCATCCCCGTTTTTAGAAAAAGGACCATATATGCTGCTCGCGCCGTTTGGACAGCTTGATGCTTCGTGTCGTTCCTCCAATCACCGCCTACGACGTCTCCCGAAACAGAGGTTTGCTAAGCCGCACCGGCGTCATACGCATCCACTGTAAACACAGAGGCAACGGAGGCAATTGAGGCAAGCAACGGACGCGTCACCACGTGATAAAACATGGCAGCGCCCACGGGATCATCGCGAAAAGGGTCAATAGCAGATTCCCATAAGCGGCTGCTGTTGGCAAATAGCTGACATCAATAAAGAAAGGTGTTTGGATCAGTGCGCTTATTTCTACTGTTAACGTGTATATTTGTTGACGCAGTATAAAAAACAGGCTGAATTAAGCGAAAATCTGCTTTCGAATTTCGAAATAATTACGTACTTCCGGAAGAAGCCGACTATCGTCTGCTCACGCTATGCCGCGGCCGCCCGCGTAGGAGTTAAACTTTGACCACCCTGCTTATCGATGTCGTGGGCGTCTGGTCTCGCTAATTTCGACTAGTTTCGAACATTCAACTAGCTTCTAACCAGGCCAAAGTTAAGGTCAGACCGCACGCACGCACTTACTCCCGCCCGCTCCTGGTTAGACGCCTTGGCAGACTTCGCTTCGTATTGAGCTATTGATATCGCTTCAAAATGCGCAAGTTGGACGCGGCTGCTATCCGCCTGTCAAGCTGGTGCAGGATAAAAGCCGGTTCGCACCACGTAGCAAGCCAGACAGGAGCCAGACACACAGGAGACGGGAGCCAGACAGGAGCCAGCGCTAGCGCGTATGCAAGCCCTGTCATGCACAAAGCAAACGTTGCAGTCGCAAGTCATTGCAGTCTGCTACGTAGCGTAGATACCACGGCCGCCGCGGGATACCGCGACGAGTCCGCTGGCTGAGCGCACTGCGGCTCGCTGAGGACAACCGCGTTTGGCCGTCGCAGGCGCCAGATGTGGAAATAGTGGTGGCTACGTGAACATCCAAAATCAAATTTGAACTGCGCGCCGCGGTGACGTTCAGTAGGCGGAGCATTCTGGGCACACCCCGTTCCACCGTAGCCTTCGCAGCGCAAGTCATTGAAAAAGGAGCGGAAGAACTGCGAAAGAGATGCTTGATTGCCAATAACTCCGCTTCTGCTAAACGCATGGAAGTAATTCTTGCGGCAACGCATTTCCGAAATAGTCCGATTTAACTTCAAATGCATTTCCCGACTTAGCTAAAAAGTGGTTGAGGGCGTGTTTAAATAAACATTTTGCTTCCTAGGGCGCTATAACGTAAAGCTATTCCAAACTTTTCTATTCCAATTCTGCAATCAGCCCTCCGCAATTAGTCAAAAACTTTTTTGCACGGCCCCCACTTCGCCTTCCTGTCACGCGACGTCACGAAAACCGCGATAGCTTCCCATCTGATATGACGTGTGCACACTGATTATGCATGATTTGACCGAACAAAGGAAAGATAGTTATATCTGATTCGACGCATTTTCCCCATTAGCCCTCGTCCATTGCTCAAGAGTTTTCGGGCTGCACCCACTTCACCTGCCTGTCACGTGACGTCACAAAACCGCGAAAACTCATCGCGCCAAAGTGACGTGTACGCCTTAAAGATGCATTAAAGGGAAGCTGAAGAGTCTGTCGAATTCAATAAGACGCTCATATACGGATGCGGGAACCTTATAAACCATGTAGGTAAAATTTGGGGTTTTTTTTTAATTAGGAGCGACGTAATCGTCGGTTAAGATTGCGCTGTAGCTCCGCCCCCCGTCGAATGCCGCGCGCTGCTGCTGACGCTGACGATGCGAGCGGAGGCCGGAAACCGCGGTGTTGTGACGTCAACACTAGTGTTCCGTTCATTCGCAGCCTCCGCGACCGTGCCTGACCGTGCTTGTTTCTGCGTGCGTGCCATCGTAATCTACTTCGATCGACCCTGCATTCCTTTGTTGGTGCGTCTGCGTGTATGTAGAGTGGTAGTATACGGCCAGCCCTGCAATTCGGCCTGCGCAGTTGCTGTATATGGCCACAGAATGAGAGAGGACTACTTGCCACTAGCAGGCTTTCTAAACGCAGCGCGAAAAGATCGGAGCAACGAAAACAAAGACGGCACGAGTGCGGACTGACTGATGATAACTGGTGTTGGAAGGCCTTATGAATACACGAACTCGCCCAAACCTGGATTTTGATTTACTGCGAGCTCCTTCGTGTTAGCACGCTGAACGGAAGGTGCGTGTTTATCTACCGCCCTTGACGCAGGTTTCGTCGCAAAGCGCCGCGAATTTTCTATTTGCACGTGTGTTGTAAAACAGCCTGCATGCAGCTACCATAACGCAGTGCAAATGTAGAGTTTGCATGTACTGTAAAGCCGGCGCACGCCAGGACGCTACGCTCCCCCCTTCTCTTGCGCACAGCGAGAAACCGACCGTCTCACGTAGCCGACGGAATTCGCCGCCTTTACGACTTCGGTTGCGAGTAGTGTGCGGATGGCGCACAGATGAAGGTCACTACACGTACTGCATGAACCGGGAAGCTTTTCACGCGTTTAAACCGTCTTTGTAGATTGCCGACAGCTTTGGACAGCGCACAAATGCCGACGATCGCATCCCCGCTTACGTTCCACGAGGAGACATGCAGGAACACAACACTACAGTTGTTTGACCGGAAACGAGCTCACTAGATCGGCGAAAGATCGGCGAGATCACTAGATCGCTTTGCAAAAAACATACTCACCAAAGAGCATTTCCAACACGAGGAGATCCCAAGACTTCGCTTTCGTTCGCGTCGAAAGCACTGCTCGCACCAGCATCGTTAGCTTCTTCGAGAGGCCGGCTCTTCGCAATCGGCTCGTACAGGTAGGAAGTAACGCCGAACTCCTCAGAAAAACGCAGTCTCTCTAAATTTTCCATTACCGTCTCAGAAAAACAGCGCCAAACTACCTGGCACCGCGCTTCATGTGTAGCGGCAGCGGTCGGTTCGGACGAACACTAGTGTTGACGTCACGAGGCGCCCGACCAATCACAGGCGGAAACGAGACGCGCGAGCTGGGCGTGTCCGCTGCTGCACTTTTCGTCGAAATAAAATATATTTGTGCTTTCTTTCGCTCAATTTCGATACGATATTCGAATTCGGAGGGTTGAAAACCATTAAGTACAGATGTTCACTCATTTTTTTCTGGAAAACCTTTCAGCTTCCCTTTAATGTGCCAAACAAAACTGATTTTTTTTTTTCAGAATAGCCGCAGGCTGCCCCGTTCCAGAAGGAATAAAAGATGGCTGCCGCCGATCACTCAGGCACTGGCTACTCGCACCTGCCGGATAGCATGGGTTTATTTGCGTATAATAAAGCTTCCTACGTGGCCGTGTAACAGTTTCAAGCACTTTCGGTGCGTTTACGATCTCGCTCTGCCAACTGTTCTTTGCTGAGGATCCGTTTTAGCGGCATTCTTTACCTTCCGTTGCATGCCGCTGCAATTTTCGACCAGCCACCACAAGCTAAGTAAGGGATAGCGGGCCAATTGCAGACGCCAGCACCAACCTCTTCATCCAGCTATCGATTTTCAGTGCACTGGCTCGGCCCCATCGAATCCCTCTCCACTTGAGTGTGCTCCTCGCCTCTTGTCAGCCAATTAGATAAGACAAGCGGCTCAGTGTAGGCAATGTTATTTATTTTTCAAGCGAACAAAAGTGACCTCTTATGATCGAGGAGAGCGTTTGATTGGTCTGTTCAGACAACCCTGCGGGTCACCGCCCGATGCTTGCGTCGGCGGTTACGCAGATTTGACGTCAGGAGATTGGAATAAAACATATTTGAATAGTTTTACATTATAGGGCGCCTCGACTTACTAGAATTTAACTTTCTTTCTCAAATGCAAAAACATTCATTCAAATCGGTCGAGCGGGTGTCTCATAAAAGCACTCCTGCATTTTACATGCATTCGAATAGACGGAGCTGGAGTTGGTCCCAAGTTAAAGCCCCCTCCTAACACTCGATGTAGGTGTGGGCTACGAGACGACGACGCACGCGCAAAGTACACAAACCGCCTTGCAGGTTCGGTCTTTCTTCTTTTGTCGTGCGAGATGGGACCCCCTAGGATTTCGACTCCCGTCCAATTACTGCATACAGTGGCTAGTCTTCTTATCGCCAATGGACGGTACAGAGAAGGTACAGCGTAAGACAGCTACTACCAGGCACGCGCTGGAGGCTCCACCACGCGCTGCATGGACTGCATGCGAAAAACCTGCGCATACGGAAATACCGAGGCACAAAACCCCCGCCCAGAAGAGCGAAAAATAAAAAGCTTCAAGCGCTCCCAACGCTTACAAAGTTAAGGAATGTTCAGCTGAAGCAGTAGCAAGTTACTTTGGATTGCAACGAGCGCTCCTCGTGTACTTCGCACGTTTTCAGTTCCTCTTCGCGCGCTTCCGTTCACGGCACGAACATCCTTGCATGACGCTGAGAGATGCTCAAAGTTTCGTTAAGCATCGCTGAGGGCCTCGATGTGGTGCATACAAAATGTGGCTTATAGGTCGTTGCTGGCTGATATTGGCGCAGTGATATATTATGTCTTCGATGGAAAAATATCTGGCCTTTCGCCGCAAGTGTTTCTTTCCTTTTGACGAAAGAATTCGTCCTTAAAGAGAAGCTCAAGTTGTTTACGTTGTCTCATGCTGCCGAGGTAACCACCCGTTTTCACAGTTATTCGAAGTATGTGCGATAGCGTATCAACACGTGCGGCGAAACGCCAGACATTTCTCCATCGAAGGCACAGTATATTACTGCGCAAAATACCCACCAGCAACGAAGTCCCGTTAATGCTCACTGTGAGACACGTACGTATGTCGCGAGCTTGGCGCCGATTTGATTGGAAGCAAGTCACCCGTACCATAGTGCTGGATAAGCTGTTTCCGAGTTACACAAGCGCGGCTGTAAGCGCCGCTCTCGAGCTCTTGCAAAAGACTCGTGCTAGTAATCCGCCATTCTGGCCGCATGTATGCCCGCGTGCCCACGCGCACGTAAACAAATCAAAAGCAAATAGCCCACTTTACGCCCAAAAGAAAAAAAAAATGTGAAACAAGCTAGCCTCTTTCAGATGTCCGCCGTGGCTGAAACGAGCACAGCTTTCGGAGAAATGAACGCACATAACGTATTCGTCGAACGATAAAAGGAAATGGGATCGCAACAAGCTACAGGATTGTACCATCAGTACGTCGTGTCGCAACTCAAAACGGCCTTAATATTCAGGCTGAAATATGTAGATCGTGACATCAAACTGTCACAAAGCCTACGTTGAACAATGCTGCAGGCACTTAAAGTGCTGAAAACTCAGCAAGAGAACGCAACACTAATGTCAGAGAAGAGTAGGGGACAGTGAAAAACGCCGACCTATCTAGGCTTAAAGTGACAACAAAAAACTGCGTTAAAGGCTCTCGTGAGATTCTGCAAGCTTATACTAAATATCACGAGCTGATACTGACAGGGCAAAAAAAAATTACGATGTTAAAAAAGCAAGGATAGGCGGAGACCGAGGCGGCGAAGAGTATAAGCTCTGGGAATATGTCAGTTGACATCACAGCGTGAAAAGCGAATGGTAGTCCATCCACTCGAGCTTTTCGCACCTTAAAGAGATCAGACGCCAAAGCAGCTTTTGTCCTCCGTCTTTTCAGGTTGACAACATTTTGATTCCAGCAAATAATGGCGGCGCTGAAAGCTAGTACATTCTTCAAGACGAGCAAAGCAAAGGCACCAGGAGGAGCGACTCAGAAATCAATATCTGCTGGTCTTTCAACGAAAAGAAGCAGAAAGTAGGGTATACGAAAAAAAAAAAGCTTTTCTGTTCCGTTCACGCGTTCATGAAATTTCACGCACATGATTGAACGTGTAGGCCAGCTCAAGTGAAAGGAGGAAAAAAATGAATGCTGGAGCAAGAGTGAAGTAAACACATACTAGGCACATGTGCTAGTGGCAACGAACTGCGCAAAGGCTCAAACGACCCATTGCGCACAAGTGTCGCGCCGGTACTGCCACCCAGCCATATGTCGCAAACCGCAAGGGTGCTCTCCCGCACAACTCACCGTGATGCAGCGCGGCCCTCTTTACAGTTCGAAACGCTGTGTAGTCCCGGTGCATGACATGGCAAGAACTGGTGGAGGCTATACAAGTGACATCGCCGATTTGTAGCGGTAAACTTCCCAAGCGAGACAGGTGTCAAATATGAATAGATGCCGTGGTTCTGCCTAGAAACAACAGATGCAGCATGGGAAATGTCTTTTCGCCTTTGAATTCATTGAGCCGCTGCAACTGCCAGTGCTTACAGTAATGTAAAAATAATAAAATATCTTTACAGGTCAGTTTTATTTTAGGTACAGGGAGAGAAGCGAGCGACGCTGACACATCTGGAAGCTGTGTAAGACGCGGCTTCATGGCAAATTCAACCGTTGATACACGTTCGGTCATGCGTCACCACTCATTATTAACGCTATTTGCGCTTTAACGCCGCCGTTTTCTTTGTCTTCTTGTCTTTGTTTATATGTCGAGAAAAAGAGTCAAAAACCGTCCAAACTAATTATGTACAGACTCAAGAGTAAGGATGCTGTCATAAAACAAACATCCATTTACGCGCTTACAAATAAAAAATAAAAAGAATCGACAAAGCAATGTTCACCACAAAAAGTTGGTAGAGTCGGTATTAGCTGCTTAATAACTCGGGAGGGCACGTCAAAGGGACGCCAATTAAATGCAGCAAAAAAAGAAACACACACACCCACCCACACACCCACCAACACACACACACACACACACACACACACACACACACACACACACACACACACACACACACACACACACACACACACACACACACACACACACACACACACACACACACAATATATATATATATATATATATATATATATATATATATATATATATATATATATATATATATATATATATATATATATATGAAACACCGAGAAGGGAAGCGTAACTGATACCCAAAGTTCGAGCTACCTCACGCCTCTCCCTTTCCGGCCTCCTGCCGTGCAGCTTCGCTGAACCAACACCCGGCGTTCGATTGTTTGTAGAGCCTAACGAAGTTGAGCTGCCCCGCCTCCGATCTTCACTAGATGTGGCAGCGCTACTCCACAAGCGAAAACTCTCCTCACTAGAAAAGACAAGAACCACGGGGAAACAGAAGAACGTCATACAAAACTTTCATCAAGTTATCGCCCTCGGTACTTTTGTTGGCCGTCTTTCGTTCATGCGTGGTGTCGTCCCTTTCTCGAAAGAACCGACAGATAGTCTGAATGCTCAGTCTGAACCCTGCCCAGAGGAAAATTTGCAAGTAGACAAACACGGAACTTTCGTTTACCGAACTCCCTGGTTCGCTTCCTGGGAAAAAAAGAGGAAAGAGTGAAAGCAGGGCATTAGTCGTAGCTAAAGGCATTCGCAACGAATGTGACGCTGTCGTTTTTCGTCCACCCTCTCTTTCTCTCACATTTTCTAAAGGTAACCGACGCTATGGGAGGACACCTCAGGAAAGTGGGCGGTGGAAGCAGAAAAAAAGAACGAGAAGCGGAGATAGTGAGAATAACTATAAAGAAACAAGATTTGGCCAGTGCATGACAACTGCATAATTAAAACACTGAGAATCCTCGTCGGGGGGCATGATGCGCCTTGCAGACGATTACTGCAGAATTCATTCCCGCGTATTGCAACTGAAAGCCAGAAGCACATTTATTATAATAACGGATACTCACAGATATACATCAGTCGCTGCGTTACAAACCACGACCGCCCCCGATGCAAAAGGCGCGTGCATATACACGGCACCTGTCGAAATATTTTAGACGATTCAAAAAATAAGTTCAACAAGTTAAAAGCTCGGTCACGACGCACTTTAGCCCACTACCGTCTTATAAATGGCATTCGCGACGTTCTTAGCTATATACAAATGAAACAGCGCGGCTGCATAAGGGTCGCTCATGAATAGTCTGATGCACAGAGCAGGCCCGTCGCTATGACAACGCGTGGCCTGCTTGGAAGGAAATGCTTCAAAGCCGCACAGGAGAGGCTAGCAACATCGAAAATGAGTCTTCTTACCGCAAATTGCCCAAAGGCTGCTCAAAAATAAAAATAAAAACTGAAAAATATATAGCAACAAAACGCCAATTTCCGGGCCCTGAATTTACAACAATGGCCCAAAAATGTATATTGCAACATTTGCAGTACATACGAAGAGAAATTGCACAATGAAGTCGGCAACGGTGCAGTTATGCAGCAACGGTAGAAATGTACTAGTGTTGTAATAACTTTACACATTCGTTAAAGAACAAGAAGAAAGGACTGGTA